>NW_027509547.1:0-27500 GCF_048541705.1 Temnothorax americanus | reverse complement strand
GTGCTAACGTGAGGTCTGCGCGGAGAGCAGCCGCGGATTCGTTTAAAATTACATTCTGCAAACGATTCGACCGGAGTGGTGCCTTTTGCCCCGGGCTGGACTTAGCCCCATCTGCCGAAACACGTGCCCCGGACAAAGCAGACGGATTTTGGAACAACGTTTCGAGCGGGACCGTCAGCAAAATCCGTTCGCTAAAAGTATATGCACCTATTGCCTGCATACCGTCGTCGCCGGGATCCCAGATTCCAGATCCCCTCTCGACTATGTCAATCCCGTTGATCCTTCCCACTTAAAAATCGTCTCGCCCGGCTCGCCAAAAGCTCCAAAGCAGTTCTTTCTGCGTGCATGATGTCTCGACGAACTTACGCTTTATGTCTTATGAGTGACCCTTTTTTATGTCTTATTTATAAGTCGCGGTGACTTATGAGTCTTATGAATGACCCTTTTTTATAAGTCGCAGGAATCTTCTAGTTCGCGAAATCCTATACATTCCTGCAGTTATAATCTTGAAATTCGTGCGATTGTCGCGTTTCGAAACCCAAATTTTTCTATCGCCAAATTTTGACCTGTAGAATGTTTATTTACGGAATATTTTACCATCCCTTTTCCAGGGTTTCCGATAGGCCACTTCAATCATTTTCGTTCCATTGTTTGTCGACAGTTTTTTCACGAATGCGGTTTATGAAGTGGCTTACGCAGAAACTTGAGAGAACACGGATAATCGGTCAAAGGATGTCGAACATGTTGTGTTTTTTCTTGGGGTCGTTCCTTTTACAAGATCTGTTCGCCTAATCATCGTTTCAGTTCCCGCAATGTCTACATCATTATGTTAACGTATAATTACGGTCGTGAGGGTATTTCGGGTGCTCGATATCCGGTCAGCCACAATGCGCCCTCGCCGTTGACGGGATAACGGATTCTCGGATCGTTACCAAAATTAATATTTCTCGTCGAGCAATACAGATCGGGAACACGCGGATGGATCGGGCGGATGCGCGACGCGTAAGATCCGCGCGATCGCCGTAAATCCCGCGGCGCGGAAAAGACGAAATGCCCATTCGGTTTGGTTGGACGCTGGTGCGCGGCATGAACGTTTCCGCTCTCGTGTTACGAGACGCGACATTAATCTATCGAGGATTCCGTGAAACTCAGCTCTGTCATTTTCCTCGCCAACAATTTCGCTACGGATTTTACGCGGAAATGTCTGGGGCTGCTCGTTTATCACGAAGAATGTAAACATGGGATTAATGTGAGAAATTAATTATGTAGAACTACGTGTCGGAAAATATAATAGCGGTATGCAGGTGAAACGTTATTTTGAACAAGATATTAACGGACAATCTTGCAGAAGGGAATATCGTGGGGATCCAATAAAGAAAAATGTCGACTTTACGGATATATCACGCGAATGAATTGAGTCTCATTTGAAGTTTTTAATCATTTTGTTCTGTTTTTAATATTCGTATGCCTTGCGTAGGTATATTCATAACAATGCGTATTTCGTCGATACGCGACCAATTTTCCTTTATTCTTTTAACATCCTTTATTATTGTTTTCAAAACGTGCACAAGTACAAATTATTAAATGATAAATCTAAATATAAAACGATAAACGCGGGCGAGCAAAATTGCAACGATGTGTGGTCGGCCGCCGCGATGCAACAATTAAACATCGAATTATTTTCAAGTCTACTTAGCTTATTTTCACAGCGCGGTGATCAATATTTCCGTCGGTAGTTTCGCCGATAAGTACAAATATAAAAACATATTTCGCGTCCAAACACGAAACGTCGCACGAGTGGCAGGTAATAAACATTCGCGTTTTCACTAATAATACTTTCATAAGTGCACGCCGTGCAAACAACATGGTGGATGCGCGTGATGCAAAAATTGATTTCGTGGCGGGGTGTGAAAGAGAGGCGAAACATCATTCGAGATTTTTTCCGTTTATTTCGTAGGTGTGTGTCTTACGTACTGATACGTAATAGCGTATTATACTAATAATAATATTAATATCAATATGTTCCGCACGTATAAGTATATACGTGCACATATGTGTTGTTATATATATATACGTCATATATACACAAGATATTGTATATGTATACATATAGATTTGTTCTATTTATTTTATCTATGCTGCTTCATTCTTCGTTATAATATACACGCAGATTCGAGCATTATTAACGCTAATTATTATTCACATGATCCGTGTTTAAAATCAATAAATATATCTATGTATATTATATATATATATATATATATATATATATATATATATATATATATATATAATTATCTTAATTCTCTCTTTCATCGAATACCGCACGAATCTCCGGCACCGAGGAAGGTTATTATCACGTGATTAAATGCACAAGGACGCGATGCAATTTTGCGAAGAAAGTACAATATCTCACTAATCGCTAAACCTATTATTCTTTTTACAATATACTTTTCGTCGCCTTCCATCGTCGTGACAACTTCAAACATTCCTTTGGAGGTGAAGACTGAAGCGCACAATAAATTTTCATCGCCGACATTGAAAACTTAGGAGATTACAATTAATTTTTCTCGGCGCGTACTATATACATTGTTATGCTAATTTCGCACCTCTATCGGGACGCTTGAAATCGCGATAATTATCACCTTTCGCGATTTCCGTCGATTAAAATGTTCGCGTTAAAATTTACCGGGGTATCTTAATTTGCAATCAATCGCGAGCGTATGTTTCCGTTAAAGCAAGTATAAATAAATACAGGAAGTTACATTGCATACTGGCAAAGTGATTGTTATAGATAGTAGTGAGTCGCTATTAAACGTTAATATAAGAGGAATTCCCGCGGACTCTGCATTCTAAAATATTAAAACGTTAGTTTCTATTTACGTTAAAACAACCTATCAATATATTCCAATATATATATATATATATATATATATATATATATATATATTATATATATATCCGTTTGTTCCCGGAAGCTGCTCGCGTACTCGTTTATTCGTTATGCGTCCGACAATATAGCGTCGCATTAAATGCGAAAATTCTGGGACCGCTCGTTCGGAAATAATCACGGCCACAGTGCAAAAAAAAACGGACATTTCGAGATCGGGAAATACTCGATGCAAAACACGCCGCGCAAAGCAAACAATGACTTTTTTCAACCCGTTCCAAGGGCATTCCGGCGGAAGGAGCGGAAACGCGTGCAAACGCGGTCGCATTTGTGGAATATCGGAATAACGTGATTCGACGCCGTGACGCGAGTCACGCGAAAGATCGCGAGCCGAACGATCTGAGACGATGATTCCGATGTGTCCTTATCTATCGGAAACAGACGGTCGGCGGAGACGTCTTGGTATTTTCGCGCGATTCACGGTGGTTTGCATTTACACAGATGGCCGCGAAAACGGCGACGGCCGAAGTAAAGAAACAATTAATCAGGTAGGTCAGCGACCAGTCTCGCGATGTTTGCGTAGATGGGAGCGATTACGCTGAAATTCGCATTTATTTCCTCGTCCCGGACGTTCACTCGCGTATCATTCATTAAAGCGAAGCTTTTGACTGAAATAAGAAGAACCATCTCGCACGTGATTATGGAGTTTACAATGCTGTTGAAAATGGCAAATCATGTTTCAGCGTACAAAGACAAGAAAAGTCACCGATCAAAATTATGGATTCGGAATTGTTTTAAATTCGATTAAAATTAGGATTGGAACTGTTTTTCTTCACTTGTTGACTTTTTTCGCTAAGAAAGATCCTAAATTTAGATCGAAATGTTCATTTAATATAATAAAACCATCAGAGTTACTCGATTAATTTCGTGACACAAATTGAATTTTTTCTTCTTCGCGCACTGATTTCTACGTCCTGCCTAACGCCCCTCTTTTAACTTTTATAAACATGTATTTCAGAGTCTAATATTATTTAAAAAAAATTTTTTTCTTTCTCCTACACGCACATTTTAATATACATTATACATCGCGCTGGAATCTATGGATTTTAATTATTCTGGTTTTACAGTCTTCGAAATTTTTTAACCTTTTTCTTTGCGAATCTAATTTAATCGGACATCTCAATTTTTCAACGCTTATAAAAAATCTGCTGTTCAACAAATGGTTTTCACGAATATAAATTTAATAGACGGTTACAAATATTACATAATGCAGAATAATGAAGAAGATCGGTAGCCCGAGGGCTGCTCGTCGATTAACGATTGGCAAACATTCGTGATTCATTACGTTATAATTGTCGCGTTATAGTTAATCGCCTATGTACGGATTGATTCCGTGTGACACGAGGGTTCGATCCGATAGGGGAAACTAGATTTTTACCAGAGCTCGTTACGACCCGTCTAGTTCCATTCCTTGGCGAGCTCGTCCGTCGTGGGTATCCACTCTTGCTTTACGTAAATCAAGCCTGGATCATAGTGATCGCCGTGGTGCTCTTCAAGGCTCCGCTGATGGGACCTTGAATTCCGATATTCTCAGTACTTCTGCAACGTTATCGGTAGATTGCCACTGGTGTTGACGGCGTTACAGTCTTGGTAATATCTGTGGTATAGCGGCGGGGACGCGCTTGTCGAAAGCGGCGTCGGCGGGCTGGACCTACGATAGATCAGACCGTGACTGATTGGAGTCTCAAGACTCAACTCTCTTCTGTAATCTTATCTATTGTCTACATTGTCAACAATTTCAAAAAAGAAAATCTAACGCGCCACTATTCTTGGTAGCAAATACTGTGACTATTTTTTTTCTGTATTAACGTGTCATCCATTCGAAGATATAGTTGTACGTTACAGTAGAATTTTCGTTATCATAAGGATATAATGACAAAATATTGTGTAATATGATAAAATAAAACTATATCCTCGTGGGTAGCGTGTTGAATGGCACACTTTTTACTTTGCATTGTTATCTAGATGCTCATGTTAATTAAAACTTTATATTAAAAATGGCATTTTATATATATATATCATAAAATTCTATGAAAATCCACGTCATTTGTTCTTCGTAGAGAAATAGATTTTGCGTCTATTGATCGTACGAGCACAAGGTTTCCATCGTCGAATTGGAATTTCGAGACGAGCGTCAAGCGTTTTCTCGCGACCGACGGAAAACGGTCTAGGTACTCGTTCTAGTACTCATTCTGATACTCATCGTACCTGTAAAGCTGACAACTCGGGGATTGGGTGTCCTGATAGATCGCGGTATCGGGACTGGCGTCCTGATACCACTGCGAGTGGCCCACGGCGTTGCTCGCGTGATTCCGCGCCGTGTTGTACTCGTGGTCCATGATGGCGTATCCGGCGGCCGCCGGTGCGCAGTACGGCGCGTACATGGTGCCGGGCGGTGAGGCGTTGCCCCTGGAAACGGTGCTGGTGTGCCCGTAGCCGGTGGTGGCCATCATCGCCGCTACCGCGGCCGTCGTGGTAGTCGTGGTAGTCCCCGCGGACGATAGGTCCCTGCTGCCGGTGCCCATGGACTCCCTGCTGCTCATGATCGAGTGCGGATGCTGGAGCCCGTGCGGATGGTGCGAGTGGTGCTGGTTGTCGCGCGTCATCATCGCGCTGTTCTCCCGCGTCGTCATCAGCGCGTCGACGCTGAAGCTGGTCGGATCCAGGCCGACCATCGACACGTCTTGGATCGACTCCTGGTGCACCTGATGCGCCTGATGCACCTGATGACCCAGGGCGGTTTGGATGACGCTCTGACCGGGTGCGACCGTCGCCGTCGTCGTCTTGTCCTCTTGTATCGGGCTGTGCAGGCCGTATTTGCTAGCTTGAACCACCGCGGCTGCAGCCGCCGCCGCCGCCATGCAATGGTTATCGTTGACCGGTTCTCGCTTGGGCTTACACAGGACGGTGGCAGCCTCCAGAGCGCTCAGCTTTTTCGTCGGAGTGTCCGATGGCGGCGGCAACGTAACCTGACTGCTGCCGGACTTGACGTCTTCCTGACGTTTCTCCGGTAGGATTCCCTGCCGTTTCAGCGCCTCCTCCTTCTCCTTCAGCGCGTCCTTCTTCTTGAAACGCCTGCGACGTCTCAGGTAAGAACCATTGTCAAACATGTTATAGCTATCCGGATCTAGGGACCAGTAACTCCCCTTGCCGGGTTTTTTATCGTCCCGTGGCACTTTTACGAAGCATTCGTTCAGGCTAAGGTTGTGCCGGATGGAATTCTGCCAGCCCTGCTTGTTCTCGCGATAGTACGGGAAACGGTCCATGATGAACTGATAGATGCCGTTCAGGGTAATCTTCTTGTCGGGCGCGTTCTGGATGGCCATCGCGATCAACGCGATGTACGAGTAAGGTGGCTTTACCATATCTTTTCCGGCGTGATGAATGTGCTGCTGGCCGATACCCGACACTGGGTATCCCGTAGCCGTCGCGTAGCCGCCGTACCGATACTGCTCGTAATAACTACCGGGAGCGCCCACCGTCGGGTACGACGGCGCGCCCATGCCCATCGGCACCGTCGCCGCGTGCCGATAATACGCATTCTGCTCGCTGAAGAGCGTGTGCATCTTCGCGCACCCGCTCTCGGTACGATCCACGGACGACGATCGCGATCGAAACACTTTGTTCCGATTGGAGCAAAGGGGTAATTGTTCTCTCTACAATAACGTCACTATTCCTCCAAAGGCGATCCTGTAAAACACGTGTTTCTCGAAGCCGTTATTGTTAGCGTCCGATTCACACAATTGTTATTCTTCGCGGATGTTAAAGGGAGTGTCGGAGTGTCGCTTTCTCGTTATATTTGAAAGTGACGCTTGTATTTAAAATCTTATTTTACACAGTCTTTTATTTTCCATTCTATTGTCCATCACTTTTCGCTCCGAATTATTTTCTCTTGAAATTCTGAACTGATCTTTAGATAGCGGTTATATTTTCTTTCTTTTTCGAATTACAAGCCACTTTTGTAGTCTTTCTTCTCAATTCACTATAGATAGAAAATTATAATCGTTAATCTATTAAAATATATATAAATAAGAAATAACGTGTTCCTTGAACGTTAAAAGTTTATTCTAGGAGTGGCGCCATTATCTTTCCAAGTTATATTTTTCTGCATTTATTCTGTGTTATCATTAAGTCCTCTCTTCGCGCGGTATTAATTCCACTCGTGTCACTTATCGGACAAGTATTAAATATTCTGAATTGATGCGTAATTGTCTTCCTTAATTTTTCAATCAAACGTCATTTTCATGAATCGTTGCCGTGGTAAAACTCGCGCGTTCGCACTGTCACTCTCATCTGTCGCTTGGAGCACTTGGAGCGCCGTCACTGTACCACCGCGGACCACGCAATCCAAAGTATCTTCGGCACCTGTGGCAGATCGATAGATCTCTAATGAGCGATCACGCTCGTGAGATATCCCGAAAAACACGTACCGCGTCGTCGTTCATGGAGTCTGCGACGCGTCCCGCTGCTGCGCGATAGTATTTTGTTGACCGTATCCCGAAAATCTCATCATCTTCTCATCTCAGACACGGAAGACGGACGGATATGCGAGGCCGCGGTGAAGACAGGAGGCGAAGGTGCATTCAGTTGAACAGTGCGACTCGGCCGCTAGCGCGAGGACGCACGCTAACCCCGTTAGCACCCGCGTGTGCACGCTACGGTATTATGATACACAACAGTTTGGAGTTTACTCAACCCCGAGTAAAAACACACTGGGAGCTCGGCGTCGCGCGCGGAACGGAGTGCTCGGCGCGGCCGGAGGACGGCTGCGCCGTTCGTGCGTCTTCGAAAAATCACGAGGTTTCCTACACGTCGCACCACACTATTGGCCGCGCGGCAGCGGAGCCGCGCGTGATTCCGCCCACACCGCAGAACCAATCCGCTCGGAGCGGCGAACGCTGTTACGAACGACCGCCCTGAATATGATCCTGCCAATAATCGCGACGTAGTCGCTCGCGTGGTCACGCCCTCGTCACCTCGCGCAAGGGCTCGGGAGGATCGCCGCGCCGCGCCAGCCGTGAGCCGTGACCGCATCAGCCGTGCCGTACGCCGCGACGCGGAATTTTTCCGCGGCCAGCGGCCGTCGGATACTTTTCGCGATACCAAGCACGGACAACGAGCACGAGGATTAAGGTGGTGATCTCGGTGGACCTTGCCCGGAAGAGCGGAAACGGCGGAAGCGAGTGATAGTTGCATGCGCGCGGTGCGCGCGGTGCCTTAGCCAGAAATTGAGAAAGTGTCCAGAATGTTTAGGGTGACAGTGACAATAATGGTCTCAGACGACCGTGCGTGATTGAGATTTCATGGCACTCAAGGAAAACGAGCGATACAAGCCATCGCGTAACGGAGATGCTTATTTTATCAAGTATTTCAAAATTTTTAAATTTTTTTCTTAAAAGACCACCAATGGCAAAATCAGATTAAATTCGAAGATAGCATTGATGTTACGTGTGAGATTCATCGATTGTGAAGTATTTTTATGTCTTTATTGTTATACTACGATGCAGCTCGTAGTTCCGCGAAAGTGCTTTATAAATATTGAAAGAGTTAAAAATTTATCCTTCATAAGCTGTTTATGGGTCATTTTAGACTCATTGCAAAGTTTACCAACTTCTAATTAAAAAAGAAATTATTTTTTGATCCTCAATTATATTTCTTGTTTTTATTTCTATAACGTAATATAGCTAGTTTATTTCCAAAATTTGGATTTTTTTAAATGGCAAATATTATTACAATAAATTGCATTATATACGTGGATCAATTTGGCTTTAGCGTAAAATCAGTTTCAATAACCTATATATAAAGGCTGTTATTAGTATATAGCAGTCCATATTCATATTTCGTATTTAACATTAAATCTGTTCAACTCGAGATAACATTTGCACGAGTTTGATATGATACAAATGAAAGAAACGCTAATTTAAGCGTTAAACGCAAGTTACGCGCGCACAGATACAGGAACTATATATTTAAACAAGTTTTGCGAAATATTTTAATTGGCTAAAATAAATCATTTAACTCTGAATTTCAAGTAAAAGATGCCAATTACAAAACATGTGCCTAACATAAAGCCTTCATTTTTTAATTGATTAGAACATGATTTAAAATCAACAATAGAAACTTTATATATTTTACACAAAATTACTGTAAAAATTTACCCTAAAATAATTTTAGATATCCTAGACGAATAATTGAAAAAAAGTATATATAATCTCATTCTTTTTAAACGCGCCAATAAATTTTAATAATTTACTTTAGTAATTTACTACTTCTTTGTATATTTAAAGCAATCCACGGCAATGTTAAATATCATATAATTTGCAAATGCAACCAAGAAACTCGATGAGGACGTTGAGGACGTCACGACGATAATGTCACGTGAATAGATGGAAAAGAGGCAACCTCGCGTTCTTGCAGCACGACACTTTCAATTTAGCGTCTGTTTTTCCAAGGGTTCGACTCCCGCCTTGCGAAAACACTCGACAGGACACGTCGCCACCCTCCATTTCTCGCCACCAAGTTTCCGCCTCCGTCCGAATCGCGCTATCCAGGTTCTCAAAATACCTTCGATCCTTCATCCAGACGTTCTACTTTCCGCCATTTAAATTGATTCGACGCAAATACTGAGTCTGTTATCGAAATCAAGTTGTGCACAAACTGAGAATAAATTCGCCGTCGAAAACGATTCATCTAACGTGCTGCTTAATTGTCTTTATACATATACTTATAGTGTATGTATAATTTTAATAATATATATTAATAAAGAAAAATGGCAAGTATTCATGCATATAAAAATTCTTAATAAAAATATAATTTGAAATAAGATTGTATGTATATATACGTATGTCTCTTTACGATGTTTTTATAGATCCTTAAATCCATTAAGATCTCACTATATAAATTTACAAACATTTAAGTATATAATATTCAATTTTGCTTGTTTTAACGAAATATTCGTTAAAAGAAAATAATTTTGTTTTCTTTTTATATGTAAAACATTTCATTAATAAAATTTAGCATTTCATAAATAAACTGATTAATATATAAATAAGTAATAAATTAGAACATATATAGAATATATATATCATTCTAAATAGCATATATTATATGTAGTATATTATGTACTACGTATCAATAAATACATATCAATAACTATACGTATACTCCGTTTCAATAAGTTACGACTCTTTATTGCAATTTGTGTATAAAAACGCGCAAAGAGCAATTTTTCATTCGCCCGATCGCGTTATCGTATCTTGAGCCGCGCGCGAGTGTCAAATTGATCATCGCCTCTACCAGGCGACCAGAGGCGGCTAATTTTCATTTAAATGAAACGACAAGCGAGCGCTGTAGGCATCCCACCTCCAGATCCACGCGATCTCTTTCCCTTGCCCGCGGGCTAACTGCCGCAAAACCAATAAGATGCAAAACGTTCTGGAAGTTCTGGCGAAAGTTTAATTGTCTTTTGCTTGCGTTCTATCTAGGATTCCGTGCCAACGAGACGAACGTGCTCCAGTAGCACAATTTATAATCCGCCCGATAAGATCAAAATTCGCTGTCTCATATACATATATATTCCGGATATGGCAACCTAGCTGTTTTCCGTTTTTCTCTTTCGCGTTATTACAAATCATGTTGTACAATAATTTATCAAGAAATATTTAAAAGATAATCAGAACGCTTAAGAGAATTATATAAATTGCAAGAGAGAATGTTATATTAAATTATGTCTGAAGAGAAGAAATAAAAATCACCGTTTGTACTGGTTGACAGATTCCTAAACTAATCAATCACAGATTTTCCAGTTCATTGAAATTCAATGCACCATGTTATCTGATCATCGCAAACAATCGATCAGGCTATATCTGCAATATTCGAGAAGGCCGGATTTACTTAGCCGACGTTAAACTTAATAAGATCGCTTCATGAAGCGGAGTTTGTTCGTAATCGGGATCAGCGTCGATTCTACGTAGGGCGTACACGAGTGATTTGCATATTTGTTATCGCCCCGGGGCTCGAAATCGATTAAACGGGCGGAACTAAAATTAATTATTGAAATAATTATCGGCTTCCAACCCCGTGGCGTCGTCATTATAAAGCTAGACTGACTCCCGAGATATCATTAAAAAAGGGTATACAACTTTTGAGCGTTTTCGTGACCTCTCGGGGATCGTTTTATTCCTACATTTTCTTATGTATTTTTCTTCGTAGAAACCGAAAAAAATTATTATTATAATAACGCCAGCCAAAATTGTTAACTTCACCACTGCAATCAGTCTCAGGTCCGAATGAAAAGAAGGAGGGCGTCTCCTACTTAGTCATTTTTTTTTCAAATAAGACAAATTTTATTTGCTCTCAATTATCAATATATTATATTCGATATAAATCGAATCTAGAAATATAAAATGATTCGTAAAGAGGATCAGTTGGAAAGCAATAATTGATGTATTATCGTAGTGTCAAGTTTCTATGTTTCTCATCATAGCATAATTTTTGTAACAAGAGTTATAGTAAAAAATATATAATGTACTTAACATTTTGCGACGCAACATTATTTGCATTTGGTCGCTCTTTAAATTAATTTTTAAATTATTGATGCGTAACTGACAGCGATTTCATAACACAATGCGAATATGAATTTTATTCATATTTCAATGTATAACAATTTTTCCTTAAGGCTGGCGTTATTATAATGATCTTTTTCGGTTTCTTCGAAGGAAAATACATAAGAAAATGTAGGAATAAAACGATTCCCGAGCGGTCACAAAAACGCCTAAAAATTGTACCTTCCTTTGCGACACGAACAATTTTTAACGCGCATTTAACGGCACTAATATACACAAATGGTCATTTTGCAAGCTCGAGTTGCTCGACATTTTAACACGTGGCGCGAACGGTAACGTGTGGATTGTTTTGTTAACTTTTACTTGTTTACGCCCACGCGCAGCTACGTTTTTCGCACCATCGTCCAGGACGCGCATGAATTCATTGTGCGAGATGTATTTTACACTATTTATTTACTATTTGAATCCTGACTGCTTGAAAAAAAATACATCAGCGCAGATTTTTAATATCAATCGCGCAATCGATTTTCAAGTAATATAAACATCAAAAGTGTTTCCTTGTAATGAACTCTGAATAGAAATTTGATAGACAAAAATGATGAAATCCCTCGTACCATCTAGAATTCTAGACAGTTCGGTCAACAATAATCTAGACAATCTAGACTATCTATATTAGAGAGACGATCCGTACTTAAGGTCGAAAGAAGCGAAAATTCCGAAATAATGTTAGACGAGAAAAAAGGGTATTATATCGCAAAGTATTATTATACATTCCACAGACTGCCTCTTTTTTTCTCTCTCTTCTCGCGATCAAGCGGACTTCCTACGATCGAACGGATATGCGACAGATTCACCAAGCGTCGGCATCGTCGCGCCGCGCCGGTCAGATCCTCCGTCGCGCGTGGCATGCTAATCGCGTGGACGCGGACGCGGACCTCGTCAGCTCGTCACCTCGTCATGGGAGCACCGCCGTTTAGCTTCCGTTTCATTTGGTCGGAACACAGATCGGCTGTCTAAAAGACACGAAGCAACAGCCAAGACAAACCTTAAATGCTTGCTAACCAAACAGTCGGAATTAGCCGCGTTACGCCGCCCACGAGAGAGAGAGAGAGAAATAGAGAAAACTGGTGCTTTCACCGTTTACTCCTCTCCACAGCTATTATCTCTCCGCTGCTCCACCGCCGACCTTGCCTACCACTTTTTGACCCCCGCGCTGTCAACCATAACGGAAGTCGAAACGCGTTACGAGTGTTACGACGGAGTCGCCCGTTCCTGGCGACTATAGCACCTCTGATAACTAATTCGCGCAAAACCGCATTCGTGCACGGATGAGCGTGTCTCGCGGCCTTTCCCGTGAATCGTGTGTAGGCATGCAAGCTGCAATTTAATGTCACGATTTTGCTCCAATGTAAGAAAATAAGAAATACAATGTTATTCCAGATATACATATATATCTGATTTAAACGAGAAAAGAAGAGCGAATCTGCTTTTATGATACAAATGATTGCGAATTTTACGTTCGACCGAGATCGAACTATTTTCATCATTGTCGATTTCTGCAGAGTCAGATCGATTAATACATATATACCGGAAAGAAGAACGCGAAATAGGGCGCGTTGATGGCAATCGGAAGCGGTGGCAGTTAGAACGTGCAAACTTTACTAAACGGGATTTGAGTCGACGCCGCGCCGGTGGATTTATTTCTTTAAGCCAGACAATGAGGAAGGAAATGCGGCTGATACGTTTTCAAGAAAAATAAACGACTCGCGGTCGCTTCTCGAGAGAGGGAAGCGACGAGGCCGGATTGTGCGCCACCGCGCCGTTTGTTTTCGTCCTGAACGAGTCGGTCGCATTGTAACGTAACTAAGCTCGAATCAAAATATTAGCGACGTTCCGTCTATCGTAGAAGAGGAAGAGAGAGAGAGAGAGCACGCGTCGCCACTTTAAGAATGAAAGACGACCTGATGCCGCTACCATTCTCAAGTATTCAACGTACAATAAGCTCAATGACGTAGCAATACGCCATTAGAGAAACAGAAACGACGACTGTCGATCTTTAATTAAATATTTTACTGACCGCTCTTATCACTTTCGGGGGTCATAAAGTAACAACGTAACAAAAGAGATATAATACATAATATCCGCCAAATCTCACTCTTTCTCTCTTTTGAATTCGGCAACTAGAATCGATATCCTTATATGCGGGAAGATAATATATAGACCACCGGTCCTCTCCTCGTCATCTCGCGTATGAAATGTGTCTCCGTTTAATCTCGCGCTTGTGAGCGCGTTCTTTGGGGGATGCTGCGGATTGATTCGCCGTATTATTACGTACGCGGTGGAGAGGCGAAACCGCGCAACCCTATCTGTCGGTGCCAACCGCGGAGTATCACTGTGCAGCGGCACATCCAGATAATCCCGCCCGGGCCGGGCCCATTGATATGCTGATGGCGGGACTTGTCGCGTGAAATTGCCACCCGGTATGCATTGTTCGCTTGAATTCCGCCTCGGTACCGCTCCCTCTCTCTCTCTCTCTTTCTCTCTTCATAGCTCGTTCCCCTCACGCCTTCCGCCGTCGCCGTGCGCTCACGACTCAATCCTATCGGCGACCCCGCAGGTTTCCTGCGCTTTTAACGGCGAAATTCTCGATTCCCAAGCCGCAACAGAGAAATTCATCCGAGAGACGAGAGATTTCCTCCCCGAAACGACGAATTGTCGAATCACGAATCACTTCGCGTATCTTGGATAACTCAATCGCGACGGAATGAATATCCTTCGATACGTGAATTCGTATTAGAATTGCTTTCGTGATTTTCAATTTGATTACAAATTGCAAGCTAATTATACGAACGGAACATTATACGAAGGTACGTAAAAAAGCTCCTCCGAAACGAGGCCAGATCCCGTGACGGAGAGCAAAGTCTGAGCAACGTTTTCAGCAAACCGAAAGCGGAGAATCGGTTGCGTCGGCCGGATTTTGAGAAACAGCAGGCGCGGCGCACAACGCTTCGATGTTTGTTATCCTTATGCGCACGATCGCATGAGTCGTGGCCGCGCGCGCAGAAACTCATGGGAGCGTAAACCGACGGATTGCATCGCGAGACACGGTGCAGAAATTCGGCGGGTGCGACGCGGATAAATAAGCGAAAACTCGCGAAAATTCGGAGGTCGCGAAGAACGCGGCTGGCGGACCAGACCACTTTGCGCTGTTCAAGTTCGGCTCGTGTATCCCTTGACAAACGTACTCGCCAACGCGCTCACGCGTGTTCGCGAATCCGTCGCTCCAGCGTAATTGTAATTTAATTGTAACAAGGCCAATAACGAATGAATCAATCTCTTAATCTGAATAACGAATTTGGAGAACGGCGAGAAACTAGACCTACTTATAGGGGTTGGTCTCTCCGAAAGCGGAAGGAGCGGGAGGACGTGCGACGAATTGCGGTATAATCAGAGGTTAACGGTGTCTGTTTTCTTTGGACACACCGATCCGTCGGGCTTCTGGAAATTAGAACGGAAACGGTTTCGGTGTGGCGACTCTCGGAGCGGCGCGTTATCTCTTCCTCGAGTCCCTTTTTCCACGACGACGCGGACGGCGCCGTTTTCCCCGACGTCAGATATCGCCGGAGCGGGCACGAGTATAGGTTTACACTCGGCTCTGTGGGTTCGAAGGTCCCGAGAATTAAATTTCACCGCGCTATGTAAACACCGCCGTCGTTGACCGAGACGAGAAACATACGGAATCCGAACGGAATACGAGTGTTCTCCTCGAGTTAATCGGATCGCGCGATGCGCTTCTTCGGATGGAGTCGCGCGAGCAAGAGTAATAAGAGCGCTCGTAAGAAAAAGGAGGACGATATTTCATATCGTGGCTAAATTAAATTTTGTTTCAAAATTGAATCGAAAACTACGTATTTCAAAAATTTTGTTATACTTTCCACTATGCGTCGAAAGATAAAAAAATTATTTTGCGAATCCCTTGACTGTGTTTTGGAAACTTGAAGCTTTAGAGTTTCGCTAACTTATCGTATGAATTTACGTGATATTTATTTCTAATAGAAATTTTCTATATATCTTTATTTCTTTTCTTTTTAAACATAAAATTTAATATTTTCTCTTATAACTTTCATAATACTTAAAACGTTCTCTCCAGCAAATGCTATTATCATTATTTTTTAAATAATTTTTCATAGATATAATAAGACTACCTTTCTTTATTTTTAATTAATATTAAATATAATTTTGTCCGTGAAATGTCTCGTGTAAAAACTTATGCTTTTACAAATACAAAGAAAGTTACAAGGATATAATATATTGACGCAAGTAAGAGTTACGGAAAACACGCAAATAAGTGCTTGTCAAGCAACAGCACTGCTTCGGTGAAGAAAACACGCGAGACAATAAACACCGCGCAATCCGCAGACGAATTATTTGCGCAAAATACCGTTAACGTTAGTCGACGCTATTTATATAGCATATCGTGTGCGTCACGATGTAATTTCTTTCGCGGAAATTGCGATCGATTGGATCGGTTGATAGAACGATGACGACGACGACGTCATACCGAAATAAGAAGTTTATTGTTTCTGGACGAGAAAGAGGAGAGAGAGAGAGAGAGAGAGAGAGAGAGAGAGAGAGAGAGAGAGAGCTTAGAGGGGCACAGACGTTCATATCGCTCAGAATCCGGTCGCGTGGGATAGGTCAAGAGACGTCGTTTATTTTGAAAAGTTTTGAAATTTTCCAAACACGTCTGTGGCGCACTAGAAAGAAAATATTTTGCAGCAGCACAATGCGAGTCAAAATATAAAACGTTATTCCCGAAAAATCTCAAGATGCATAAAATGTCGCGAGCGACGTTTACGATGCGTTTAAACTTTAAACAAAACGTTCTCTCAAGATTTTTAAATTTTGATAGATTTTTCTCTAATAAGATTATACACAAACCCCGCGTAATCAATTATTTAAATAAAGAGCTTACAATTAGAGCTGTTTCTATAATCATGCAAAAAAATATTACATGCAACGATGAGATTAGGTTTCATAGGTAGGGAGAGATGATAGCGCGAGGTATATTTTACCGAAATACACAGGCGAATTACGAATCGTCCGAATCGGCGGCTTTTAATTTCGCTATTTGTCATCAATACACATCTGTGTTTTCATTGTCCGTTCTCGTCCATTGACACGTTTTTTTTTCATGCGATCGTTACCAAAGATTTTTTCCCATTGTTTCACCCAGAAATTCCGCTTCTAATTCACGCGTATCATTTTACGGAATAATTCAGTCCATGGAAATAACAGTTTTGTTTGATTTTGATACACGCGGCATGTTAAACAGCTAAATATTCCAAAAACTCGGGAGAACGCCAATCGCCTCGCGATAGAAATCGAAGAACGCAAAAATATCAAATATTCCCGCGAATCAGAGCACGCCGAACCTTTCTAACTTGGCTCCGATCCGAAAATCACGGGACTTTCTTCAAGAATAAACAAAAATTATCTATTACACGATTTTCTGTTTAAGATCCGCGGACAACTCGCCCACGTTGCTGATCGGACAGATGAACGTGAACGACCCTCCGCCCTGGAGACGAACTTTATCGGGGCGTCGCGACGCACCGCGGAGACGCGCCGGGCATTTGCGCGCGTATATAACGGGCACGCGGCTAGGACCGGGAAAAGCCGAAGGGTGGAACGTGCTCTTGCGCCGACGGTGTTTATTCAGCCGCAACTTCTCTAAATCTTTTGTGCGGCACGCGGAGAGCGCGGCGGTAGACTCGCGTGCACACGCGGTTACATGCGTTTCAAAGTAGCCGCCTCGTGCGATCGCTCGGATACGTATAATCGGCGTAAGAATGGTTGAGGAATTCCCGGGTACAGTCCGCAGGTACCCGAATTTATCCCTTACGTGTGTAAGATGATGATATAACGTTTAACAATCGCTGTTGTCGTCAAGCATAAAATCTGACGTACCCTAAATTTTGTCCAAGATTTTATTTCATGGGAAAAATGTTCATACGTATTGAAAGTAGAGCATATTGTAGGAAGCTCATTTTTTATGCGGAAAAATAATATAAATATATATTATAAATATAATGTAAATTCACATAACACAAATATTATATGTATATATCGATATATTATAAAAATAATATATGTGCTTCTAAATTTATATTCTTCAAACGAGACTTTAGGACGTAACTTTTACGCCGCTTTTATCAATGGAAATGTGCAAATAATATAGCTATAAAACAAGAAATGTATAATCGTTTTAACACCGACTACACACAGTTATACAGAAGAGTTAAAAAATATCGCTACCGATTACAAAACGTGACTGTTTCAATGGAAAGGGGCGATTAATCGGGGGAACTAATTTGGCAGCGATATTTGACGGCTCGTAATTCGACGCGGAAATAAGCTCGCAGAGGCAGACCGCAGGTCGGATAATGGCGTCGAGCTGAAAATGCGACGTGCGGAAACGATGCCTGTTGTTGTTTTACGGCAGGGGGAAACGGAGCAAAGCGACGGGGGCGGCAGCGGGCGCACACGTTAAACCGATTTGCACATCGGATGCACTCCCGATTTCTCGAGCAGCGGACAATTTCACAGGCCGGATCCCGTTTGTTCACCCCTTTTGCCGCATTATTTCCTATTTAGTTGGCCGCGCGGCGCTCTCCTTCCGCTACAGCGAAGCTTAATCCTCGCCAAAATATACCGCGCACCTAACATGGCAGCGAATGACTGATCGATAATTGAGTTATCATGACCTTTAAATGTACAGTCGAGAAGTACTATCGATTTAAGATTCATAAGCTCAGTTTCATGACGACAGAATAAAACACGACTATATCAACGTACCATAGCACCTCCACTCAATTATACGCGGTTATAAAGGTTGCAAGGGAAATTTATTCCAACCTTTCTGAGACGATCGAGCGATTCTGTTGCAAACGGCCTACGAATGCCGACGGAAAGCTGCAAGAAACCCATCTTCCAGGAGCGTCTCTCCCAGTCGCGCCGATGACGAGTTGCAGCCTGCATCCGTTGCTTCGCCGACGGAAGATGGAATCTCGTCGGTCGTCGACCAGTAAATCTCATCCTCGTTCGCTCTTTCGTTCGTTCGTTCGTTACGTATGTACATGCATCACGATGGGTCGCCCGTACAACGAAAAAGAAATCGGAAACATTCGAAACGTCATTCAACCAGACCTCCGGATCGGATAATGGGGTGAAAAAAACTCGGCCTGTTAAATGTACGGCGTGCGTGTAACGTTGAAGTTCCTAAATGCTCGCGACGCTACTTTAACGATTAAGACTAAAGAAGAAAAAGCGTAATTACGTTTTTCATGGCAACGATAACACGATAGAAATGTTAGCTTTGTAAAATTACGACAGAAAGAGAAAGGGAAAACGGTATAAACTATTCTGAATCTCATATCTCTCTGAATTCGTGCGATAGAACGAATATGGAGAGCTAACAGTAATAATGGTTACAGAATCGCACATAATTGAATAATGATTAAAAATTCTCAGTAATATTATTTCTTTTTTATTATTTCTTTCAAACAGTATCGCTTACGATCTTAATCTTTAAATATTACTGTTTTTCAGCAAACATTTTTTTTTAAGTAAGCATCTGTGTATTGAGATTAAAAGTTGAGAATGAACGAAAATTCAGAGACTATATCCTACTGTTTTTCGATTCTCAGTACAGATACGCTCGAGGTGCTCGTATATCGAGGCTAAGAACAATAACTGACCACTTCGGATCCTGTGCAGGATCCTGTGCTTCTATATGGCACGAGGAGAATCCGAGGGTATCCCGCGGGCAACCCTCGAATAATATTTTGATATCTCCCGAAAGCCCCTCTGAATTTTTCTCCCCCGCCTTCGACGCGCCGCGTATCAGCGGCAGGAAATTATTTTTCGCACTACCGTATCCTTTCGCTCGCTCCCTTTCCCTCCCGTCTTCGTCTAATTCCTTTCTTCGATTAACCCTTTAGGGCTTGGATAGAATTTCATTTGCCTGTAATATTGTTTAACGAAAACAGGCAAGGTTTAGCGTAATCGATAGAAGTAATATATCGTGAAAGGATATATATGTATATGTATATACACAAACACAATATAGACATATAACAGAAAAAAAAGATAATAATTAGACAGTCATTAACTAAGTATTAATCGGTTTGTTAAAATTTTTGAGGAAAAGTAACATGTGTATTAAAAAAAAAAAAATGGTGTGGGCATCTATTTAAGAACAATATACTCTTTCTTATTTCTTGCTTCAAATTCACCTTGCATGTAAAACACAAAGAAAGAGAAGGTGTCACCATCGGGGTAAGCCAAGGACGTTGTGAAAGGACCGACCCGAAGCAGGATTTTCTGACTTCAAACACGACGGCACAAAAATCCTAATAGGCCAATAATGGACCTGACCTAGCTCATGAGACAAAAGTTGACACCACAAATGCGAAGTGTAGGTACAGGCAGGTAGTTAAGTAAGCAGGGCAGGTAAACGGGTAGGCATCAGTCAGGCAGGCAAGTAGGCAAGTAGGTAGGTAGCAAGAACGATGTACAGATACCGCATAAGTAACAACGCCTAAATGTTATCTCACTCGAGCCGACGCGACGGGATTGGTGCTTTCTTCGGGGCGTATGTATCCTCGCTCCTGATGGGAAGGAACGAGTTCGTCAAATATGTATGCGGATAAACATGCGGATGGTTGACAGAGATAATATTCCCGAGGTACCTACGTGAGGGCGCGCGGTACACCTGCTAGCCCCGAAAAGGAGGCGACCAGGTTGCGTCACGTAAAAAACGAGCACACGTGAATTCGCGAAGCACTGACGGTTTCCGGTAACGGAAAGATCTGACGCCGAGAATTGCGGTGAATTATATCTAGCGTACTACCTATATATCGCGAGAGAAGTGAAAATGTGTGTGCCGTTACATAATTTTTAAGGATTGATATGTGTGATGCACGATGCAATGTGCAAAATATAAATTTGTGTGACAATGTATAAATCTCTACTCATGCCGTGATAAATCAGTATGCGATTCTTGCAAGCATCATTTACTACGCATGCAGTATAATCTATTCTTTTTAGCTGCATTATATTGTATATGATATATTATTGTTCTATTTTTAATATTGAAGTCCTTTGATATAATAATATTTTATTGCACACAATATAATGGCAACAATATATATAATGTATGAAATGGTAAGTGCAGGAAAAGCGTTGCTAAAAAGGACAGATTGATTATAAAATTAATCAGCACTCATCAATTCGCGACGTCCCTCGATGTCCACCGATGTATTGCCGCAATTACATCTACAACAGTATCCGGAAGTAGTTTAGGAGGAGCCTCTCTGCATGTTCCAACGTTGATTGCACTTTATTTCACTGATACACTCGCGACGCGAAATCCGCGGAATTGCAATTTCACGAAACTTAATAATTCTGTACTTAGAACGAGATATACGGATTTGGTTAAAAAATAGTACATGTCCATTGTACTTTGTATTTCACTTGACAAAGCACTCGCGACGCGAAATTCACGATCTACTTTGCAACATTACTTAAAAGGTATTTTATAAATAAAGTTTAAAGCATATATTTATAAGCGAACGAAACATGCGAATTATTATAACATATTATAAATTTAATTTACTGTTTCGCAATACTTTTGCGAACGATTGTCTCGTCTTGCGATATCCTGTAAAGATTATTGTTCTCGCAATATTTCTGCAAAGATCGCTTACCCTCGCATACTTATGCGAAGCTCAATTTCGCAATTTCTTTTGCAAATATCGTTCAACGGAGATCGTAACATCATATTAAGTAAAATGAAAAAATAAGAATATCAAAATTGTAACCGTATCTATATAAAGAATCGATATAATTGCGAATTGATCAATTATTTAACTTAAACTTTGTCGCAAAAATATGAGTAATAAATCAAATATAAAAACTTGCAATTTTTCCGCGAAATTTTCTAACTTTCGCGAATTTAACTCTGTAAAATTCATAATTTCTCTATGCAACGTGAATATTAATATATAATAAAATGAAGCCGGAAAATGTGAAAGGGAAAAATTAATGAAGTGAAATTTACTTTGACATTTAAAACAAAATTGTAAGGATTACACAGTTTTACTTAAACAGATTGCATTTGACGCGATCGAAAAAAAAACTGGTAATTATGCACTTTAGGGGAAGCACCTCCGATGACCTTGACCTTGACATATGTTGTCAAGGTCACCCTCCTGAGTGACCTTCAGAAGGTTTTAGTCGTCGCCCGTTTTTTATTAAAAAGTTATTAACATATGTCAAGGTCAAGGTCATCGGAAGTGCTTCCCCTACACAGAGAGAAATATTTCTTTACATTCGTGATTTCGATTTGTTTGGATTATATTTATTTCAGAGAAACAAATTTATTTTAAGTAAAACATTATTTTGTTGAATAGAAATTTTGTAATTTTATTACATTAAACCATTTGTTTAATAGAAAAAACACGATTGTTTGAAAGAATATGTTTCGATGAAAAAACATTTTCTTTGGTTACACTAAATATTACTCAATGAAATAAAACATTTCTTTACATAAAAATAATATAAAATATGTTTGATCGAAATAAGAGTGTTACTATTTACAATTAATGTTCTGTTTGGAATAACCGTTAAATCTGATTAAAAATCCAGAAGTAATGGCAAAGAATGTAAGATGAAAACTCAGCCAGGTTTGCGTATAGAAGAGCGCAGACATATGATCTGCTGTCTCTTTCTTTCCCGTGCTGTAAGTATAGCATACATGTTACCACGCGTTACTGGTTACCGGCTGATAGCTGTTCTACAGTTCTATACCAGCCCGAAGCTGGCTGAGCAGGCCGAGTCGTGTGCGTTACCCCCACGTAGCCCCCACCACGCGCTGTAGTAGTGGTGCGAACGTGTCCGAACGTGTGCCATGTGCCGTGTGCCGTGTGCCGTTAAACAAAGAAGCGAACGTGAAAAGTGTTTGAGAAGAATCGAGAGTTTCTGACGGGGCTGACCGACGTTTCTGTGCGATCGCACTCTCACGGATATTTCCTTCGCGCTAGCCATTACATACTTATACGATTAAAGTTTGAGTAAAAATGAGTGCCTCAAACGATATTGCTTCATTTTTAGAAGCATGTGGTTTATCACATTTGACGTCAACGTTTGCCGGTAAGTAATCTACATTGTAATGTTTTTTCTGTGTAACGTTTTTGCAAACAAGGTTATTAAAGTAAAATAACGTGTTTTATAAACAAGGTTATTACACTATTGAGAAGTAAATATTTTATTCCAATAAGTGAATATTGTGGGTGACACGGAATTCGTATGTATAACACTGAATAAACAAATACAGATAAATTGCTAAAGCAGACAGAAAACTGCTTTACAGAGGACAGACAAAATTAAAGTTTGTTTCATCAAAATGCTTTAAATAATGTTTATTTATTGGAATAAAACATTTACTTTTCAATATCTAAATATAATATATAATTCTTAAATAATATATAATTAATGTAAAGAAAACCTGTATAATTGCTTTAAGAAATGTATATAATTGTACATTTTAATTTGTTTTCTATTTTTTACTTTTTTTAAAGCAGATATGTATTTTTCTTACATCAAATAATTTATCTCATTATTCTCTGTGCTTAAAAATATTAAAATATTAAGTTTCAATATAAGTTTCTTTTCTTTAATATTTTATTACTATAATTTATAGAAATACGATCATTGAATTCATCAATAATCAATATAAATTGCTTAGAGAATAAAAGTAAAATATTAAATGAATTAATATTAAATAAATAAATAATTAAAAATTATTTAAATAAATTAATTCTTGATTAAATAATTTATAATATATGACATAATTCATATTTTCAACAAATATATATTTAGTTATGTTCAAAGTACTTTTTATTGAGATGAAAGCTAATCTAGTATATCATCTTAATTTATATTCTTTTTTATTTTTATTCATTTTAGAAAATAAAATTGATGACATAGGTTTATTGCAACTGTTAACAAATGAAGAACTCAAAGAATTAATTCCTTGCATGGGAGACAGAAAAAAGATAGAAATACAATTATCACAAACATCTATTCAACCATTTCAACCTGTGATATTGTCATCCGATGATTTAGTGGTATGCATTATATATTTGTAATATTTTTTCTATGATACTATTTTTTGTCATCTAATTTAACGATTCTAAATTAATTTTTTAAAACTATTTTGTTATATATTTTTATATATTTATATATATTTTTATATATTTAGTTATATATTTTTATTTATTCCAATATAGACCTTTTTAACTGTAAAAGTAACTTGTTATTATGTCATACTTGTTTAATATTTTTATTATGTTGCTATTTTTAAAAGTAATTCCTTTTTAAATACTTATTTTATAATGTTGTTTTCAGATGCCTTTAAATACTGAAATATTAGATTTAATAGAAACAGAACCACTTAAAAAAAAGCCAAAAGTTTCATTGTCTGATGTTGATACAGCTTCAACATTATCAAATATTTCATTGGGGTCTGAATCTGATATACCTTCGACATCATCATCGAATGCTTCATTGATTAAATGTTTGAAGTTTCAAATACTAACAAAAAAGATATGAATAATATGATTAATAATGTACTGAATACATACGAAGTTGTAAATTTTAATTTAAAAGATCTATTGAAAAGTCATATTATAGGAAGGGCTATTCTATTAAAGTTTGAAAAAACAAAATCAATTGATAATAAAGATCGCAATAATTTGTGTGACATTATCATATGTCATTTCTTAAATGAAAATAAACGTCTAAATAATTCAACAGTAGGCATTTTGGCTGACAAAATAGTTGAAATTTTTCATGAAGAAAGGAGATCTACGTATTACACTAGTCCTATTGGAAAAAGTCAATCACGCCACAACAAACCGGAAGTAGCCAGAGGAAAATTAATAGATAAATATAGAAACAAGCTTACCATGCTACAAAAAACTTTGGCAAGTTGTGAAACCTTTACAGTTGAGGAAAAAGAAAGTAAATATAACACATATTATATTAACACTTTGCAGATGAGATACACATTTTTATAATAGTAAAATTCTTCTTTCTTCAAAAATTTATTAGTATTTACTATAAAATATAAAAATTATAATGATTGTTTAAAAAGTATTTTTATTTGTACAGTTTGATATTTATATAGATTTGCTTGTTGAAAACCTTCCAAAATATCAAAGTATTAGTTTTTTTGGCGAAATTAGCTGCTTTCAAATTGTAAGATACTATTTATGTGTTTACTATAATAACATTTTGTCATTATTAATTTTAGATATATCAAGAGAAATGCAGGACAGTCAAGTATGGCTTAAGCACAATATTGAACCCAAGGATGAAGTTATTCGTCGTTGGAAACTATCTTTTCCAATTAGAAAAATAGGACGATTATCATTTAATGAATATTTAGAAGAATGGCCTATCATAAGAACACAAGCAGCAATTGATTTAGTAAGTCATTATCGTGTAATCAATTTTTATTGATTTTTGATGAGTTTTTGGTTGATCAAATTTTTATAAAAAGTTGTTCCTTAAGAAATATGATAAATGTACTTATAATTTTTTTGTTTGTTTAAATCTTCTTTAGCACAGCACATATAAATGCTTTTTACAAAAGTTTGCAAGAATATTCTGTAAAAAAATATATGTATCTGCATTTAGAAAATTCTCTACTCTCTTCTCTCATCTTCTGGTTTTTTTTTTCAGATTGACTGCGATTTTAAAGAAAAATTTAACTTACAAGCATCCTTTGATATATGCCAAAAATTTGAGGATTTCTTTACTTACATTTATAATAAACGTAAGGCATTACTTAAGCCATCCGATGAAAGTTTATTTCATTTGCTTGAAGATCAGATAACAACAGGTAAGAATCAATATGGTATCATTAACTTTGTTAAATGTAAAGTGATTGACATACTATTAATAATTACTAATTAAAAGTTAAATTTGAATTATTTTGATCCATATAATACAATTAATTAAAAAACAATAACTTTTATTTTGTAACACATAATTTTTGTTTATTGATTTAAAACAAAATTGTACATAGAAATATTTACAGCACTTATTATTTTAAATGTAGCATTAACTTTTTTTGGCATAATATGATTTTCAAGTGATGATTTTTTAAATTAAAAGTTTTATCTATAAATTGTTTGTATTATAAGCATATGTGATGTTTTTGAACATAATTAAAATTCAAATAATGTCAACTACTTTAAGTTGCTTTAAAATAGGATTATTAATAATGTATAATATTGCTAATACAAATTAAATGTTTTTACAATTACAGATTCCAAAAACGTAATACGTTCGTATTTGTTATCTTCTTTGGTACCCCCTCGTGGTAGGGCAAAGACAGGCAAGATCTACTGGAAACCATCTGTATCCGAAGCAAGAGATGGCCTTTTCTTGCAAGTAAAAATCCCAGGTGATATTGAGTCAGCAAAACAAGAAAAGATTGATTTTATGTATAAAAAGGGTTTAACAATTCAGCCGTACATAATAGTAGTTGGTCCCAATTTATGTAATATTCATGCTTTCTACGTTATTATTGATAGCAAAACTTATGAAACAAAGACATTTCTTGATGCGTTAAAATTTTGTTTTGAAGCATATTTTGTTTTGGACTTAAAATACACACCAGAGAGCCAGCATCTCTGGTTTCTTTTACAGTGGGAAGTGTTTAATATTATTTCTGAAAATGACATAAACATTCCTTTTATGAACGATATATTACGGTTTAAAACATAGATATATAAAACATTGTATGAATAACCACTGAGCTATTTTGGTTTATTAAATTTTGCACACACACGTACATATACATATATACACACATATAAACACATACACACACACACACACATATATATATTTAAATATTATATATATATATATATATATATATATATATGTGTGTGTGTGTGTATATATATGCATACTCACACAAAAGTATTAATATTGAAACAGATTATTTACAATGGAATGTAACAATATCATTTGTTTTAAATGTTCCAAGACATTTAGAGGTATTGATTCTTTAATTCAACATATAAAACATTTGCATCCGTTTATACAAAGCTTTATTTGTAAGCAAGACAATTGTCACCGTACTTTTCCTCTTTTAAATGGTTTAAAAAAGCACTTAATTAAGAATCATTCAAAATATGAAACGCTTCAACAACTAAATACAGACCAAATTGAAGAATCTAATTCTTTCTGTTCTTCAGAATATCAGAATACTCAAAATTCGTTTATTGACAAACCTCATTTTTCTAAATATTGTAATAATGAACTATCCGATCTTTTTCAAACTGTTCGGAATGCTATTGTTTGTTTGACGTCAAAAATGTACAGTAACTCTTCTTTACCCCGAAACATTGTCCAAATAGTAATAGAAGATGTAAAGGAATTATTTAATTCTATAATTGCCTGTATAGACCCTATATTAAACAAAGAAAATGTGAATGAATATAACAAAGTTTGTACTCTTTTTAAGGAAATTGATAATACATTTGAAATGTTGGGAACCGAACATAAAAGATTAAAATTTCTGGAAGACAATAGATGTTATATTAAACCAAATGCTTTTTTTATAGGAGAAAGATCAAGTCTTGGCAAAATAAATGAATCTTCTGAAGCAAATATGGTTATTCAAAAATCTGAAGGACAAATAATAGAATTGCATAAAATCTTAAAAGAATTTCTAGAATTACCAAACGTATTTAATGAAATTGTTTCCTATATGCAAAACGAAGAATCTCTATGTGATGAGAATGTGCGTACTTCTATTTTCCAAGGAAACTTATGGAAAGAAGTAAAACTTAAATTTCCAAATAAAATAATAATTCCTTTATATCTTTTTTATGATGATTTTG
>NW_027509546.1:0-11369 GCF_048541705.1 Temnothorax americanus | reverse complement strand
TATCAAAAAAATTAAAAACCGTGTTACGTTTGGGGCCTTTTTTCCCAAAACCCCCCTTTTTTGCATTTTATATTTTTTAAAAAGGTTTTTTGGGAGTTTCGACATAACCCCTGTTTTTAAATTACTTTTAAGGCTAAATTTTTAATTTATGCGTACGTGAAGGACGAAAACCCGAATAAAAAAAAATTCCGAACGTAAACGATGCTTAAAAAAAAAAATTTTTAATACTAAATTTACTTTTAAAACCTCGGGGTGGGAATTTTTTTGATGAAATCAAAATTAATTTTTTTTGGAAATTTTTAAAAAATCTTGGATCGTTACAGTTTTTTAATTCTTTCCTCATAGTTACATTATGAGCAATATGCAAAAAAATTGGAATTTTATGGGTCAGTATTATTTTGGGACAGTATATATTTAGAGTTATTTTAGAATTTTAAATATTTGCCCAAAAAAAATTAAATGAAGTTGCACCCCGGGGGACTTTTATAAGTGTTTTTTTTGTCATTTTGCCCCCAAAAAAAAAAAATTTTTGGGGGAAATTTTTAACGGATACAAACGCGGACGACCCCTTTAAAAAAATTTTGTTGAAATTTTAGTGTAGAGATTTCGCGGAAAAAAGGGGGCAAAATAAAATTTTTAAATTTTTTTTTCCCCCTTTATAATATTTTTACACAAAACAATCAAAACTTTTATTTTTCGGGTTTTAAAACCCCAAACAATTCCCGGGGAAATAAAATTTTATTTTTTGTAGTAATATAAAATTAATATTTTTGTATAAAAATATAAATTCGAAAAATTCAATTTATTATTACCCGAAAAAAAACAAAAATTAACAAAAAGGGCGCGTTAAATTTTATAAATTTTCCCAAAAAAAATTTTTATTAAAATTTTAGGGAACTCAAAAACGAATGTAATAAATATTCGAAAAACGTTTTGTTAGGGGGGCCTTTTGTGCGTTTTCGATAACGAATCCGAAGTCAAATTTAAAGTATGTTTTTGAAAGGAAGCGTTTTTCTTTGGGTTTCCGGCTGGATCGTTTGGGGTTTTGATTTAAATGTTTTGTATATTCCGCGCATTGAAATTTTCACCCAAGCCGTGAGAGAAAAACCAGCTCCCCGGCAATGAAATCGGGGGGGGGAAAATTTGAACAATAAAAAAAGTGCCAGTAATTTGAAGTCCCAAAATTTTGCACGGCCCCGCGCCAACTTTTGTAGGGAAATTTTTTCCCCGGGGTGAAGCTTTTAGCCCCCCAAATTCCCAAACCCGACAATCCGTTCGTTTTTCAATACGACCCCGGGGTTTTACAATTTGAATTTCAAATTTGGCAAAATAGTTTAAATGGAAACGACCCCCCCTAGCGCTAGTTTTGGGGGCGATATTTAATAATAAAAAAAAAAAAAATTTTTAATTTTAAATTTCCCTCTTAGCGCATAACGAAAAAGGGCAGCATTTTTTGGGTTTTTAAATTAAGCGAAACCCCAAAAGGGGATAAAACGGGGCCCCCAATTAAATGTTTTTAAAGTTTATCTATTCACAAAAAATACCCACAAACGAAAATTTAATTTATTTTTTTTTTTTCTTCTAAAGAAAAATTTATCCCTTTTAAAATTACTCAAAAAAAATTTTTTTTTAAATATTATACAAAAATTTCCCCTGCATATAAGCGCACCGAAAATTATATTAATTAAAGATGATTGTACATATCAATAGCTTGACACTAGTAGGAAAAATTAATATCATTCTTGTAGCTTGTAATTTTCTGCAAGATTCTTTGCTTGCGGACTGCCAAAATAATATTAATTATTTATGAATAGCGATAATATGGATAGAATTACTGTTCTAATCTTAACCTCATGTTTAATTTGATATTCCATATGGTTGCGCCAGTTTTTATTTAAACATTTAAATGTGTTTTAAAATACGCGCTTGTAAAGAACATGTTGCCGATAATTAAAGATTAATTATAGGGAACAAGTTATATCAAGCAAAGAATGTAAACACGATATATGAGCAAAGGTACCCTTCGTGTTCTACATCCTTCGATGAAGGCTATTCCCGCACTATAAGCAGCTACGTAGTTAGTATCGTACATGGCGCGAGTAGTCAAGAGGCTTTGCATACAAAAGGGCAAGATCGCTGGGGTTGTCGTAAATGCGGGGGGGGGGGGAGTAGAGTGAGGGTGGCTTGAAAATTTGATGTACATCCCGTACAAAACAAAAAACTGCACCTAATGTTTAATTGAAAAAGATTATGAGACTGAATCGAAGAAAAAAAATGGCAATGCATTTTGACTAGGGTAATTGTATATCCAATCGGCTTCATTATATATAAAATATTGAAGAATACAATAAAATACCCTATGAGACATCGTTAAGCAAAAGATAAAAGGCTTCCCCAAAAATATCGATTATCTCAAATATTTTTAGTCTTCTATTATAGATAGCTAAAAGTTTTAATGTCAACAAATTTTTCGAGGTATGTTTTGTATTTTTAAGATATAAAAACTTATATTAATTATTAAAACGACTAACGGTTTTTTTTCCCTATGTATTTTCATTGAGTATGTCTAATTTTGCAGGGATTAGCACTATAATACACTAGCAAAATACGTTACGTTTTTCTTTAGTTTCATTGTAGATAGTTCACAAAAAATTTGGCTTTTGTAGCATGGGTTGTTGTAATTGGTCACATTTTGATAAATCGTCTTTCTACTCGAAAATCCATTCGTAAGCATAAGATAAACATGCCGCTCAATCTATCTATGAGACCAAGGATTTTTGGGTTCACGCTAGAAACACACTGTCAGATTTTATAATAAAAAACGAGATTATCATAGATTTAATTCTTTCCGTAATTGACACTCAAACAGTTATTGCGCGCTTTGCTCGCACCTACAAATTAGATAGTTTTAATATGCGCGGTTAATAAAAATTTTCGCGCGGTAGCGGACAGGAAAATAATGCCGCGAGGGGTTATCCTAATGCCGCAGCAATTGTCGTGCGGAATTATTTATAAAATAGCCCAACGAACTCGCAGTGTTGGGGACTTACTGTAAAATATCCGGACGAGGGCTTAAGCCGATGTTGCATATGGGTGCTCGCGTAATGACGGCGAAAGAAGTAGAAGGATAAAAAAGGAGCGAAATATCGAATATAAATTCTAACGACGATCTAGCAATAATCCTCGAGAAATGCGTATGCGAAGACGGTTGTTTGTAACGACGACGAAGATCAGGCAACTGCCGTTCGAGATCAGGGCAAACGAGCGTTACCACGTCTGGTTAATTCTTTCGGACGAAAGAATTCTGTGATCTCGGATTCCTTCGCTTTACTTGGATAAGTACCTCTATATTGAAAACCTATAACTTCTATCTTTCTAATAGAGCAATAATTTTTGTTAACGTTACCACTTCTTGTATGTAGCATTACCAATATTTATTTTTAAATAAAATGAATGGGAATAATAATAATAATAGCTTTAAAAAACCAAACGAGAAATTCGATCACTTGATAAAGGTCAGGAATTGTTGCACGGTTGTTATTATAGTTTCAATTTTGGATGCTGATCATCGTGGTAATTGAATATTGAGTTTAGAGTTTATTACGTCACGTGCTTCGTTAGTCAACGCTGTTTAATCGATGTCGAATAACACAATAAACAGTTATATTTATGACATTGCTTCATCAAATTTATGAGATATTGTAATTTTCTCGGCCAACAGAGGTAAAGGAGGAAACCGTGTTCGCGTGATTGCCCATTAGGAATTAAACCAAAGTATCAGCAGTGATGACAAAATAGCACACATTCGGCACATACGAAATACTAAATAATACCACTTCAAGTTATAATTTATCGAAATATAACATAACTCATTCGATGGAAATATTCCACGTCATAATGCGCGAAAGCCTCTGAAATTCATCCCCGTCCACGTTTCAGCTCGTTTACGACCAAACCACAATCGTAGTGCGATATCCGGACCAATATCCTGCAATTTGTTTTTCGACCCGGGAAGTTGCAGGTCGCGTCATCGCGCGTTTACCCTTTCTGTTTACGCTCGATATGACGGCAGCCGGTGGTTGTTTCCGGGAGATATTTTCGAGAATTGACGGATGATGGCGGAGCTGTCATACCCAGAAGATTTTTCGGGATTGTTTTGTTTGAAAACTTTTTTTCTAAAGCGTGAAGAAAAGTAATTCATTTGTACAGTATATACACGTGGGAGTACATATTGTCAGTTCATGACATGATGAAACCAAGCTTTACTCGTATGGCTTTGTTCCATCTATGGAATAGCGTATTTTTCACTTCCAAAATAATCTCGCCGATTAAAATAAACAGTTATATTATCTGCGTCATCGAACTTGTCGTATTCTCATCGCTGATGGTCAGTCAACTCTTGTGATGTATGAAAAGTGAAAAGTGTATTTTTTTTAAGTATAAACTACGTGAAACCTTTTGTACGGTGGTCAGATATGAAATAAACATTTCAGTTATTGATTCGTAACAATTTTTTCAATTCTTCTTCCTAACACTGTGTTTTCCGGTTTCACAGCTTACTGAAGTTTTTTTTTTTAGCGCGGAAAAGAGGGAAAAAACAGGACGAATTTATCAACCTGCAATACGTTCTGATTCGTTCCGAGTGAAAAGTGAGTGAGTAAAACGAGGCTTTCCGGAGAGATGTCGCGTGCCGTTCGGTCCATCATCGATAGACTCCCTGGACTCCATTCCGAGCATCTGACGGTCTTCGCGTCATGGTTCGACAGGCAAAACAGAGTTCCGCGAGCGACATAATGTACATCGAACGTCAACTTCATTAGCATCAAATCGACTTGATACGCAGATGTGCCTACTGTGATAGCTCTCTGGCAATTCCTAAGTTCCCTTAACACAGCCTAGTGTTGCTTAAAATCTCGTAAATTCAGGCTACATGTTCCTGAGATAAAGAGATGGCCTAAAAATTTTTTGTTTTTTCCCGGGAATTTTATAAGGGTTTAAATTAAAATTTTAAATCCCTCCTACAAAACATATTTTTTAAAAAAAGTTTCTTTTTTAAATTTAAAATTCCCAAAAAAAATTTTCCCATTCGCTTTTTGAAAAAAAAAATTTTTTGGGGTTTTTTTTAAATATTTCCCTTTAAAAAAAAATTAAGAAACAAGGGTAAGGGAAATTTTTGAAATCTTAAAAAAATCAAAAAAAAAACCTAAACATGGTTTTCCCCAAAAAAAAAAAAAATTTTTGGGTATTATCCAAAAAAAAAACCTAAGAAAATTGGGGGTTTTTAAATTTTGATCTAAAAAATCACCCAAAAAAATATTCCCTTACAAAAAAAAAGCGCGAAAAAAGGATTATTATTAATTTACAAAAAAAAAATTATTTTTTTTAAAAATTACACCCCCCAATTTTACGGGGGAAATTTACATGAAAAAAAAAAAATTTGTAAAACCCCAAAGAAAATTTGTCCGAACTTTAAACAAACATTTTAGTTTTTAAACAAAATTTTTTAAAAAATTAATTAATTTTGATTAAAGAAACGAAAAAAATTTTTTAAAAACAACTAATTTTATTTAACAAAAAAAGTTTTTTAAAAGTATAAAACTAAATTTTTTGGGTTTTTAAAAAAATTTTTTTTCTCAGTTTTTTTTCAGAAAAAAGGGGATTACTTTCCCCACTTTACGGGGGTTTTTTTTTCGGGGAAAATTTTACTCTTTTTTTTTTCGTTAAAAAAAAAATTAAACTGAAAGCCCCCGAGGAAACATACAAAAAAAATTTTTTTAAAAATTTTTTAACCCCCAAAAAAGGGAAAAAAATAAAAGGATTTAAATAAAAAGTTTATATATGTTTTTTAAAAGTTTAAAATCCTTTGAAAAAAATTACAAGGAAAAACAAAAAAAAAAAAATTTTTTAAAAAAATAATAAATTTTTTGTAAAAAAAATTGGCGCTGTAGCCCTTAAAATTGGGGTTTTTTGGGGGTTTTGGGGGGGGGTTGTGGGGGAGGGGGTGGGTGTGGGGGGGTTTTGTTTGTGTGGTGGGGTGTTTTGGGTGTGTGGGTGGGGGGTTTTTGGTGTTTTGGGGGGGGGTTTGTTTTTTGGGGGCCCGGGGGGAAATTTGGGGTTTATTTTTAATTTATATTTTTAATTTGGGATTTTTTGATTTTTAAAAAAAATTTAGAATTAAAATTAAAAAAGTTAAAAAAAGAAATATTTCCCTTTTGGAAAAAGGGTTTTCCCCTTCTCTTTTCCTCTCCCCTCCCCTTTTCTTCCCCTTTTTCCCCTCTGACCCAAAAAATTTTTTTTGACAAAAAAAATTTTAAATTTTTAAAATTTTTTTTTTTGACTGCCCCCTAATTTTTTTGCGATGCGTTTAAAATTTTTTTTAAAAATACAAAAAAATTTTTGGTTTTTAAAAAAATTTTTTTCCCTTTTTGGGTTTTTTTTAAATTTTTTAAATTTAAAATTTTTTTTTTTTCCCTGTTCCCCCCTGTTTCCCCCCCGTTCCCAATTTTTTTTTTTCCCCGGGCCCCCCGTGTTTTATTATCCCCCGAAAAAACCTAAGAAAAAAAAAGGGCAGACGTAATTTTTTTATCAAAAAAAATATCAAAAAAAAAAAATTTTTAACCCAAAAAAAATTTTTTTATTTTGATACGTTCAATAAACTTTTTGGAGTTAACAAATTTATTTGTTTCAAAAATTTTTTTCTTTTTTTTTAATGGGGAAAATTAAAATTTAATTTTAAAATAATTTTAAACAACAAAAAATTTTTATTTGGGGGAGTTGGAAAAATTTTTTGGGGATTAAAAAATTTTTTTTTCTCAGTGTAGTTCTCTGAATTTGGGGGCGCAAAAATTTTTAAAAAAGAGTTTTAATTTTTTTTTTTTAATTGTAAAAAAGATCACTTGAAGGGGAAAATTTTTTTTGAAAAGGAAATTAATTTTGTGATGGTTTTTTGGGAAAAAAGTTTATCCCCCACTTGTTTGGTTTTTTCGAGGATAATTACACTTTTGTTTTTTTTGGGGGAAGATCCCCTTTTTGGGTTTTTTTTTTCGAGTTTTTCAATTAAAAAAGATTTGGGCTACCATTTGTTTTAGTTTTTTTTAAAAAAAAGGGGTTTTATTAACCCCCCCCCCCCATTGGTTTTTTTTTTTTTTGGTTTAACAAAAATATACACTATTGGGTATTTGGCCCCTTTTCTTTTTTTTTTTTTAAAAAAAGGAAATTTTTGAATTTCCCCACCCCTTTTTGTAAAAAACCATTGAAAACCCGGGGAAAAGGGTTTTTGGGAAAATATTTCCCAAAATTTTTTTTTTCGGGGTTTAACAAAAAATACAAAAATGTACAACTAGGGGTATTTGGGGTTTTTTTTTTTCCTTTTTTTTAAAAAAGGTAATTTTTGGGGTATACCCCTTTTTTTGTGTTTTAGGGAAAATTTCCCCCAAAAAAAAAATTTAACACCTTAAAAAGAAAGGGGTCTGAATTTTAAAAAATATAATTTTAACTTTCCGGTTTTTTTTTAGGAAAAATAGCAGAATTTTCGTTTTTGTAAAATTTTTTTCCCAATTTTTTCCAAAAATTTTTTTTACGTAACAAATTTTTTAATTCATCCTTTTTTTTAATGTTTAAACAAATTTTTTTGCCAATTTTTTTTTGGGGGACATAATTTTTTTTTTAAAAGGGATTTTTTTTTCAGGCCCAAATTTTTTAAATTCCCCGAAAGGAAATTTAAGCGTTTTTAAATAAAGTTTTAAATTTAATTTTTAGGGCCCCGGGTTTCCCCATACAGGTCCCATACGGTCTATTTTTTGGGCCGGGTTTTAAACCCCCTTTAAATTTGAGGGCCACGTTTTCCCAAAGGGCCGATGACGAGGTCCCATAGGCGCTTCGTAGTTTTCGGTGTCACATGTTTTAATACCTCAAATTTTCGAATCACGGTCCTACAGGGGTGCGTTCACCCGATACTTTGCTAGCTAGAATCTGAGCATCGCTCGTTTTCGCTCGTTTCCTCTTTTTTTCTTACTGGGATTAAAAAAAGAAAAAGACCAAACGAGCAAGTCCCCATTTCTAGGTACGGATATGGGAACGACCCATTAGTTTTAAAATTTAATACACCTAACACCCAAAAAATATGAAACGATTTGTGGACCTCGTCATCCAACCCCGGGGGCCTGAATCAATTTCAAGGGATTTAAAACTGACACCAAAAATCGGGGCCACTATGTGAACCCCGTCACGGGGAACCCGGGACACCCGCATCGAATTTAAGACAAATTTCCCTGGACACCAAAAAAATTGAAGCGCACTATTATTCTCATCGGCAACCGGGGCACGGGGAACTCAAAATTTGAGGTATTATTACACCAAAACAAAAATGGAGCCGATCTGGACCCCCTCATCACAACCGGGACAAGGGACACCGAAAATCGGAGCGCACATGTGGACCTTGTCATCGGCAACCGGGTAACCCAACATCGAATTCAACGTACATTACCCCTGGACACGAAAAAAATAAGGATTTTCTGGATCCCCTCTCGGAAAACCGGGGCTGGCATCGAATTAAGAATTAATCACTAGACCCAAAAAACACGGAGCGCCTAGTGGGCCTGTCTCGGCAACCTGGGCACGTAGAATCGAATTAAAGTATTATTACACCGGGACACCAAATTATGAAGCCAAATTTTCGGATCCGTCATCGGAACCTAAACGTGGAATCGAATTTAGATATTAATACAGTAGACACCAAAAAATATGGAGCGCCTGTGGGACTCGTCATCGGCAACCGGGACACGAGACATCGCATCAAATTATTATTCAGGAAACCGAAAACTAGAACGCACGGGGCCTCGTCATCGGAAATGGGAAGTGGGCATCGAATTCAAGGTATTAATACAAGTAAAAACCGAAAATACGGGCCCTATGTGGGCCTCGTCATCGGCAACCTGGGGCATAGACATCGATTCAACATATTTTACACCGGACACCGAAAATACGAAAACGCACTGTTGGACCTCTTTATCGGCAACCTGGGGCAGTGGAAATCGAATTCAAGGTATTAATACAGAGACCCGAAAATAGGGGCGCACTAGGGGGCCTCCATGGCAAACCCGGGGCACCCCAACATCGAAATTACGACATTTCACCTGGACACCGAAAACACGAACGCACTGTGTGGACCTGTCATCGGCAAAGGACACGGGAAATCGAATTCAAAATATTTAAACACGTAGACACAAAAATACGGGGCGCACTGTGTGGGGCCCCGTCTCGGCAACCGGGGGGCATAAAACATCCCTTTAACGTTTATTCCCTGGACACCGAAAACTACGAAGCGCACTGTTGGCCTCGTCCTCGGCAACCGGGACACGTGGACATCCCTTCAACGTATTATTTAACACCGGACCCGAAATACGAAGCGCACTATGTAGACCTTGTCATCGGCAACCCGGGAACCTAGACATAATTTTAAGTACGATTACACCTGGGGCCCCCCAAAACTTTAAGCGCCATTGGATCTCTCATCGGCAACCCGGGACACGTAAAAATCAATTCGAAGTATTATTTCCCTAGAAACCCAAAACACGGAGGCAAATTGGATCTACAGCAAATGGGAACCAAAAAATAGAATTCAAGTATAAAAAACACGTAAAACCTAAAAAAAAGAAAATCACTATTAAATTTATCATCGGAACCCCGGAACACAGACACCATTAAAGTATTTTAAACCTGGACACCGAAAAAAACAAGCGCACATGTAGACCTTTCATCGGGAACCGGGGCACCTATACATCGAATTCAAGTCGATACACCGGACCCCGAAAAAATAGAAGGGACTATGGATCTGTCATCGGGAAAACCCGGGACACGTAAAAATCGAATTTGAAGTATTATTAACCGACACCCAAAAAAAACGGAGCGCGATATTGGACTCTCATCAGCAAATGGGGAAAACTAAACATAGAATTCAAGGTTAAAAAAATTGCACCTAAAACGGAATCACTATCAAATTTTTATCATCGGCAACCGGAAAACTTTTGAATGCATTTAAAATTATTTCACCGGGGCACGAAAACTACAAGCGCACTTTAACCTTTTCTCGGCAACCGGGAACCTAGACATCGAATTCAACGTACGATTTACCCGGACACCAAAAAAAATTGAGCGCATATTGGATTCGTCCGGCACCCTGGGAACGGAAATCGAATTCGAAAATATTTAAAATTCACCTAGACACCCAAAAACGGGGCCGATATCTGGGGAATCGTTCGCAACTGGGACACCTAAAAATCGAAATTCAAGGTATAAAACACTAGACACCAAAAAACGGAATCACTATCTAGAATCTCATGGCAAACCTGAAAACCTAGACATGACAAGTTTATTACACCTGGAAACCAAAAAATAAAGCCCCTATGTGGACCTCGATTGCAACCTGGGACACCCCAGAACGAATTCAAAGTCGATTTTCCGGACACCAAAACTATGAAGGCCACACTGACCTGTATCGGGGAAAATGGGGATACCAAATCGCATTCAAGTTAATTCATAAGAATCGCTTAAAAAACCTGCGGCATTTCGCCCAAATAGAGAATCTTCTTTTCCTAACCCCAATTTTTATTTTATAATACCAATTTCCTAAAAAAAATCTTTCCCTTCCGCCCATAAGTCTAGACCCAAATTTTGAAATCGGGGCCCATATGAAAAAAGCGATACCGGGGCCCCCAGCGTCGAAAAATGAAAGAAGTTTTTCTGAAAAGTCACAAACAAGTCGGGTTTGTAGAAGTATCTTAAAAATAAATTTTCCCCCAAATTTGGACTTTGCGCGCAAATTCCGTGTGGGCACGTAGCGGAATTTTGAGAAAACCCCCCCCCCTAATTGGGCCCCAAGCTATCGATAAGCCCCTTGAACTTGATCCGTTCACTCGTTTTTGAGATCTAAATCTGGGACTCGCAAAAAGTCGGTCCGTAAAAAAAGTCACGGGGCGGTTCGCTCCGGTGTTTGGCGGGGGGACATACCGGTTTTGATTTTAAAAATAAGCTTCTCCTTTATTCTTTTTTGTTGACCTTTTCCCAAAAATTTTTTTTTACAAAAAGGTATTTTTTATATATAAAATTTTATAAATAGTACCTAATCGAATACTAGCACATTTATCATTGAAATTTTGTAGAATCGAAAAATTCGGTTTTTAAACAAAGCTTAACGAGACGGAGCGATCGAGTCAGCCCAAAAAAAGAAGTGAGTGCTTATATTCGTGTAATTTGCTTTGCATAGACGTGTCTCGGGGATTTTCCCAAAAGCCCAAGAAAAAGGGGTGTCAAATATTCTCACAAAAAGGAATTTTGTCACGCGTCAAAACGTTTGTGAGGGGCGTTTTTAT
>NW_027509545.1:0-11499 GCF_048541705.1 Temnothorax americanus | reverse complement strand
ATAGTCCGATCTTATTATATTTAATATTATCATATAGGTTTATATATATATATATAATATATATATATATTAATAAAGCATTGCAACGGCCATTGTATTAATGACAGCATTTTATAACGTAACTAATGGTTCAATGAAGAAAATTTGTTTCGAAAAGAAATTCTTATTCGTCGGCTGCGTTTCGGCATCCATACAACTGATTGTAGAACCGGCCTAATCAATCTAGGTTAATAATTTTATCATTTCAAATTATATTACGTATTTTATTTTTATGTAGTCTTTTATTACTTTAAAAATTTTTAATTTTGTTTGTATTTTTTTTACATTTACAACTTTTCTTTACATTTTTACCAATACTGCATTAGAATTTCGCGCTACATTTGGGGAGTGAATTTGATTGGCTGCTCCGTATTTGGCCGCCATTATGCGCAATGAAACACCTTTCTTTTTACATCATGATGCAACTATCTGCTGTTACTTCCCATCACTTCCCATATCATCTCACAATTCACATCCAAATCGAAAATATATATCGAGAGTATCGAGACCGATCAAGATATTCGAAGAAGAATACCGATACACTATTTCACACATCTGTTAACCTCTTAACCGACGGTTAATTTTTCGGAGCACTACTGTGCTATGGCACTTATGGCTGACGGCCGTGATGCTACAAATGCTTTGAAGCGTCACGTTCTTCTTTTTTGATTAATAGCACCCGCCTCTAGAGTCCCTTTATAAGAGTCTGGACAGACTGGTCCTTATTTTCATTGGACGTGCAACACCATGGCGGAACCAATCACGAGCGGTAAAATAACGAGCCTTAGGAGCCTCTCTCAGGGTGCGTATTATGGAACTATTTGAAATGGATTCCGATCGGAATTGTTATTTCCTACATTTCTATTGTATTTTTAGGGAAAACAGTATAATTTCGACAGGAATCCATTCCGCAAAGTTACTTGCATAATACGTGCCAGTACACATTAACGATATTGTTACGTGCTTTGCTGTAGCACTGTAGTGTTACATACCTGCGCAAAGCACGAAATGATGTCGTTAACATTTACAGAATAAGTGTCTTAGAATTTAAAATAAAGAATTACAAAATTAATAAAAATGAAAATGACAATGTCATGCATTTATCTATATATACATCTCGTATTTTTTCTATCAATAAATTGTTGTATACTATTATAATTTATTTTATTGAAATATTTTTTTTAGATATTTTAAAGTTTTGGTTATCTTATCTCTATCAAGTCAAAATAAAAATATAGACAAACTCACACTTTCTCACAGCCTCTGTAGAATTCTCTCACGATATCACAACAATACAACGATTACGTGTAGTCATCGACGCCATAGTGTTTTTCTTCCATCTAGGGCGTCTAGAATAGAGTCCCTATATACGTGACATTCACGCCATGTTGTTGCACTCCCAAAGTCTGTCCAGACTCTTATAAAGGGACTCTAACCCGCCTCTTGTCAGTGGCGATACGGCCAAGCAAGGTCGGTAAATGACGCGTCGGTAGCGACGCTACTAAGGTCTTCCGACGGCCGCCATTTTGGATCCAGTGACTGTGTATTAGTGCACGTCGTACAATAGTTGTTACTGTGTGCGTAGTTCGCCATTCGCGCTGATGGTGTACGGCACTGCACGGACACGTGTCTCGTCGGAATAAAGACGAAAAGCTGCAATGGTAGGCTGCTGTGCAAAACATTGCAAGAATCGCAGTGAAAATGGGTTTCGTATGTTTCGGTTTCCCAAAGACAAGCAACGAAATCAAGTATGGCTCGAAAAATGCGGCAAAAGTATAGCACCGACTTCGAGGTTATGCGAGGTATGTAAATGAATTATGTCAATTAAAAATATTATAATTTAAATTTCGAGCAAGTATTATAATTATCACTCTTTATTTTATGTAGCGTCACTTTGATGACTCCCAATTTGAAAACCACCGAGAGGATAAATGGCGAAAATTAAAACCAAACGCTGTTCCAACTATTTTTAATGATGAAAATTCAACAATTACATTCAATAACCAGTTAGCAGTTGGTAAGAATTATTGCAGAATCATATATTTTTATTCAATATCTGTGAATATTAGATAATAATAATTATTTTTTAATTACATTTATTATTTGCAGGGCAACAAACTCCTCACGAAAATCTATTTGAAAATGATTATGTTCAAGACTTTAATCCGGTGATTTTAACTAATTTCAACAGTAATATTAGGGATAATGAGAACGTTATCGATGGAAATTCACTAAATGAACATTTTCCATCAGCAAAAATGGTCACAGATACAAGCATTCAAACTGATGGTGACAGTGACACACTTATGTTACAAACAAAATACGTTTCTAATGAAGAAGGTACTATCCGACAAGCTAATGAAATAAAATACTTGCAACTGCAATTAGAAAAAGAGCGTGCAAAGCTAATATGCTAAAGTCGAAATATGAAAATGAAAAATTATTACGACTAAAAATGACAACAAAAATGAAATCTTATAAGAAAAAATGTTGTACCTTATCTGGAAAATTGGAAAAGATTCCATTTTTCAAGAAATTTGCTGCAGGATTATCTAATCCACATCAACCAAAATGGTCTCCTGAATGCTTAAAATTTGCAATACAAATAAGATACGCTGGTAATTCCCTCAATTTTTAAATAAAGTAATGTTAGTTTTTGTATGGAATTAACACTAATTTTGATACTTTCTGTTTACAGTTGGATGGAAGGCCTATTTATATTTGAAAAAAGACCTCCAGTTACCTTTACCAGCTTATTCTACTTTATGCAAACACATCAGTAAACTTGATTTCTCTCCTGGTCTGTTAAAAGACGTCCTTTCATTAATGGCAAAGAAAAAGAAAACTCATTCATCTACGCATCAAAGTGATAGTGTAGTTTTGATGGATGAAATGGACATTAAAAAATCCTTGGAGTATGATGTTAGCACAGGTATATATGATACAAACTGAAGTTTATATTTATATTACGACTAATGATTACAAAATATGATTACAAAAAATAGGTATTCTTAGCATCCTTATTAAAAGAAACTCCTACACTCTGTATATCTCTGTATACAAGTACTAATTCATGAGTGTTTTTCTACAGTCTCTTTATTAATAAATAGAATATATTTTCAATTGTATAATAATAATATTAATATTAATAATAATTGTAAGAATAATAATTGTAATTAAAATAATGATTTTGATAATAGTATTAATAATGATACCTATAAGTAATAGTATTAGAGTAAAAAAATTGTAATAATAATAACATAATTTTTTTCTCATATTTTGTTATTTAGTCATTTCCTTGTCTCTCTATACAGTTCATAGGCGTAACCCATTGGTTCAAAATCCAAAGTACGTTAAAATTGAAATATATATTTTTAATCTATAACTACAGGGTCATTTATTGGACAAACAACGTGTGAAGAAGGAGCAAAACTAAGCACTACTGTTGTTGTTTTTATGCTCAGAGGACTAACAGAAAACTGGAAGCAAATTATTTCGTGGCATCTGACGTCTAAATCTTCAGATGATTGTGTAATGACCCAATTACTTTTAGAAATTGTTGAAGAAATCGAGAAAATAGGCTTTAGGGTTCATGGATTAGTCTGTGATATGGGTCCGAAAAATCAAGCTATATGGCGCAACTTAGGAGTAAATGTTTCGAGGGATAACGTTGTACCGTTTATAGATCATCCTGTACGAACTGGTAATTCTTTTTATATCTTTCCAGATGTTCCACATTTTTTTAAAAATTTACGAATGGCGTTAACCAATAATTCCATCATTATAATAGCTCGATCAATTGTAGAGTCTGAAAATTTGCCATGTAATGAAGTACGATTTAAATACCTTGAAGAATTAGTTGCAATTCAAGAACGACATAGTGATTTAAAATTAGCACCAAATATAACAGCTGAGATTTTAAGGCCTTCTTCTTTTAATAAAATGCAAGTACCACCAGCAGCGCATATATTTAATGTAAGAACTGCCGTTGCTCTGGAAACTTTGATTGAACTGAAAATGATAGATAAAGAAGCTGAAACTACAGCTTGGTTTATAAGAAAGGTTCGAGCTTGGTTTGATGTAATGAATAGCAGATACCAAAGTGAAGCTATAAATTTAAGTAATAAAAACGTAAAAATAGCTATTATTGATGATTTTTTAGATTTAATAGAAAATATAATAATTGGCAAGTCATGGAAACCAGTTCAGACGGGTATAAAAATGTCAGTTTTAAATACTATAACACTCGTGAATTTATTATTTAAAACTGGATATAACTTTTTTTAACCTCTCGCCTTAATCAAGATGCCATAGAAAATTTGTTTTCGACTTTACGTCGACATGGAAACGATAATCCAACTGCTTTAGAAACTAAACGGTGTCTACGACTGATTACATTATGTCAATTTATAGACACTCGAAAAACTAAAAAAAATTATGAAGATGATAATGATGAGCATTACGTTCAATTTTTTTTATCAAAAGAACCAAAGGAAGGAAAAGATTTAATTGGGATTTCGCCAGAGGATTGTATGTATTCCCCCGTTTATGAAAATACACAAAATTACACTTATGTAACCCCAATAACGAATAGATTAGAGTGTAATATTATAAACAACGTACTAGGAAGTGCAATTTCTTATGTTTTACGAAAAAAATACGCTTGTAGTGATTGTTTAAAAGCTTTTACTGATGATAATGGTCAGTATTTGTTTTATACCAAAGCTCTTTCTTTTGGATTCTTAGAAAATCCTTCAAATAGTATATTTAACTATATTTCTTTAGTTGAAGGTCATTTGCAAGCGCATTTTGATAGATGTGCTCTGCACCCTCGATTATTTGAGCATTTATTACAAATGATCGAAAAATGGGCACCTTATAAAGAATTAACTATCTCAAACATTTGTGCGGAACGTACTAAACCTTGTAATTTCTTCTACAATATTTTACGTCGATATATTCATATTCGACAAATTATTTTTGTTAACGATCAAAAAAAAAAAATACGTTTAACGAAAAATAAATCATTTGCTTCAAAAAGTGCTTATAGGCAATCTATTATCTAAAAATCAAATTATTTACAAAGTAATATTGTTATTGTTTTTAAATATTTATTTAATAGCAATATTATTTAAATAAATATTTTTTTGCAATATTTTAATCGCCAGTTAAAGTCCATTTAAAATGTATTATTTGAGTTATTATTTTAATTATTATAATTACATGTTTATTAATAAAAATAGAAGATTATTGGAAAATTTAATTTCTAATCTAATTATTTTAAACACTCAATGTGTTTATAATTAAGAGTTAGTAATAAAATTAGTTAATATATTTGAGAATGCATGCTGTTTATTTTTCTAATTTCGATCAAGTATTATTTATTTTTGTTTTTTTAATTTAACTTAACTTTTAAACAGCCTAAACATTAACATTTACCTAAAAATCAAACATTATATTTTTTGGCTGATTAGCTCAAGGTCCGTAGATATACGCGACGTACCTGTCGTCGCGTCTATCTATGGACCTTCGATCAGCTGAGCGTTGTGGTCGCCATTTTGGATCCAAACAGCTCGAAGTGCGGCGGAAGACCTTATGTAGCGTCGCTACCGACGCGTCATTTACCGACCTTGCGGCCAAGTTCTCTAGGTATTTAAAAGCCATTGCACGACAAAGTTTAGTCATAATCGTAAGGCCGTAAAAAAATAGACCAATCACAGTCGATTATTCTCCTTAAGCTCGAAGAATAATCGAGTGTGATTGGTCTATTTTCTTAAGCCCGGTGTCCACGATGCAAAAACTTGGTCCAAGTTTTAGTTTAAGCCAATGAAACTGCTGCTTTTCTGTAAGAGCTGCAAGTTGATTGGCTTAAACCAAAACTTGGACCAAGTTCTTGCATTGTGGACACCGGGCATTACGGCCTTACGATTAAGACTAAAAATTTGTTACGTGCAATAGCCTTAAGGCCATTAACACGTAATGCTAGGTCTACAATGCGAGTCGTAAAGTCGTGAATCGTAAGAATTGACCAATCACAGTCGATTATTCTTCTCAAATTCGATTGTGTCAATTCTTACGACTCACGACTTTACGACTCGCATTGTAGACCTAGCATAACAAAGTTTCACAGAAACCAGCCCAAGGAAGGAAGGAAGAAACGCGGTCACGCAGACTAGGAAGAAACGCGGCCACGCAGACCAAACCGACAGGAGGCAGAATCATTCTCAAGCAAACAACAGTACAAACACTGACACATTCACAGTTGTATATAGTGTAAATATATATCAATCGTTAAATGCAAATCTGTGTCATCTTCCTTGCTACCCCTTTGCGATTCACAATCTTTGGGCCAACTCCTACTCACGCACCAGTAGCTGAAAAAGTTAGAATAAGCATAGCTGACTAAGGTAAAATACCGCTCGGCAAAAGTAACAAGCGCCCATAATAGTATACAACAATTTATTGATAGAGAAAATTACGAGATGTATATATAGATAAATGCATGACATTGTCATTTTCATTTTTTATTAATTTTGTAATTCATTATTTTAAATTCTAAGACACCTATTCTGTAAATGTTAACGACATCATTTCGTGCATTGCGCAGGTATGTAATAGAAGTTTATTCAATATTAAGACATCAGATACAGCATTGTGCATTTGCATTTCATTCACTGAATCAGCACCAAGTAAATCATAAAAGCAAGTGATTCTTGATTAAACTTTTTTTTCTTTTTTTTCGAGCTGAAAGGTTTTCTCGAAATATTTCAAGAGTATCAGCAAATTCTTTTACAATCTCTTGAAATTCTTCGAAAAGACCAAATTTCTTCATATGTCGAATAATTATTGAAGCATCAAATCTGTTAGAAACACGATTACATAGTATTTATATTAATTATAAGTTAAAAATTAATAGTTAAAATATACCTGAATCCGTTATGTGCAACCAGAATTATATTGCTTTTTTGTAAACGTAAATAATCAAGAAATTTTGAAAAAGCCATGCCAGGGGGGAGAGTGTCAAGGCGATTTTCATGCAAAAACATTTCACCATTCGTCACTCGCAATCCAGTTACTATAGATGCCTGATGGGACATAACTTTTGACGGAACAATATATGCATTGAAGATATTATTTTCACCAGAGCAAGCAGCAATCTAAAACGTAGCAAAAACTGTAATTTCAAATTCAACCTATAGCTAAGAATTGCTTTTTGCCACAACCTGAACAATTTCTGATAATTTAGACATTCTAGTAGTTTCGATGTCAAAAAGTATCACATTGCAATTATTGAAATCAATGGATGACTTCTTTTTATCTATAAAAATATTATGTATATTTTTAATAGAGTTATTTACTAACATTAAAAGAAAATATAGTAAAATTATTTTAAATAATAAAAGAAAACAATGAATTACCGAGTATTTCTGAAAATAAGATATAGTATTAAAACCACAATTTGATTGATACGTGATACCTTCTCGGTTTTCTGTAGCAGTATAGCTTTACTAAATCAACGTTGTTTTGCAAAAAGTATTCTTCGCTTTATTTCGATAGTCTTGAGGTGTTTTAATTTGCGCTCGTGAATCAGATCTTTTGCCGTACGGAATTTTTTAGTTTCGTGATTGGGTGAAAGCAAAAAAGCTTTTTCGTTAACTTTTAAAATATTTGAGATCCGAGGTTCTTTTGGCAGACGGCTGTAGCCACCCTCCAGTGCAATGATTCTGATGCAGCGTATAGTGACGATTCTTAGGATGCTTACTGGCGACAATATTATTAAATGATTCATTTCCTTGACTGAATGCACAAGGCGCTATACAGTTATTTTGACGGAATATTAAACTATAATATTTAGAATCCTGTTGTTCGGTTATTGGCTTTTGTTTTAACTAAGACATACGAGCTTTATCTATTTATATATTTTTTAATTTATACAGATTAAAATTATTGCAATATTAAAAAAACAAATTTTTTACATTATCTCATGACGAAAGAGACCACCACCTTCTCGCGGTTTCCGTTGAGCAACAATAATATGTACGTAATCTATTCGTAAAAGTGAAATACACAGAACTGTGATTGCAAAAAATTGTCCTTTAATTTTACTATATGTATTTTACAAGACATTTACTACGTTTACGCGAGCGTAACTTTTGTAGTAACTTTTACGATATATCACTCGTATACGCGGAGTAAATTATCGTAAGTTACTACAAAATTCCGTTTACGCGAAGGAAAATCTTGTTTACGCGAAGGAATTATCGTAAGTTACTACAGAAGTAACGCTCGCGTAAACGTAGTAATAGTAACTTGTGCCAATGTCAAATAATTAATTAAATAAAATTGCTTAAAGTTTCCATGTGCGTAATCTATCGAGCCGGTAGAAGCAATTTTTTAATAGTAAACGTGAACGAGCGAGTATAAGACGATCGGCAGAATGCTGAAGGTCTCAAGTTCGAGTCCTGGTTTTTTTCTAACTCTTTTTGCATTTTTATTTTTTTAGGCAAATGAGTTGTTATGTAATACATATAAACTAGAAAAATTATTTGACAATCATTAAAATTATTCGCATATTTTCTAAGAATTTTAAGAAAGTTAACGATTTGCTCATAAAAAAATAAGAAATTATTTTCAAATTACAAAATAATTTTTTTATTATTATTATATAATAATAATAGTATTGTTCATTAATCCTCGGTCTCGACTTCATATACATATATACATATATATATATATATATATATATATATATATATATATTAATTACTTGTGATATTTATTGATTATATATATATATATATATATATATATATATATATATATATGTATATATACAGGGTGCCCCAGAATTCTTGGTACTTTTCTCATATTTAGATAGAGCGAGCCAAACTGAGTCGAAAAGTCATGTACCGTTTTGCAATTTTCGCAATAGTTGACGAGTTATTATAATGATTAAAAATCGACGTATTAGCCCGCCCTCCGCCAAATCCAAGCGCGCGGCGAGATGCGGCCGCCCCGCGGTCGGCGCGCGGGCAGTTGTTTACTACAAGCGGCGATGATTACGCACGAGCGGCAAGTAACGCCGGGCCCCTGTCCTATAAGCGATGATATAGTTTTTCGCTCTTTTTAAATAGAAATAAAATTTCCTAACAACATAGAAAATTTTTTTGTGCGTACGTATGTACATATGTGTGCACATGCATACACCAGAAAAATATCAATTCTACTGCTTAAAAAAGCGATTACTCAATTTACCTTTTTTTTTTTTAGTAAGTAACGGTTGTCTTTAAGCGAAAATATTTTCTTGATAATAGTCTTAAAATGTACAAATTTTAGAAAGAGTCTTTATTATGTACTCGAAAGAAGAATTTATACTCCTTCAAAGAACATAATAAAATTTTATCAAAGAAAAGTCAAAATAATAAATAAAATAATATGAGGAACCTCGAGATTAAAATAGGAGAAGGCTATGAGGGTCAGACGCAGATCACAATGCGAAATATCAGAAATAATAGTGATTTATTATTCGTCGTTTTGATACATTACATCGATCCGTACGTTTCGGCTCAGTTTTGATCTCTCTGATAGTTATGCCAAGATTGCCATGTGCGGAAGTTGCCTAGAAAATGGCGGAGTCAATCACAATCGGGCAACGGTATCTGCCCAACTCCCTTATAGGAACCCTAGGCGTCCCCCGAAGCGGGATGGCCGCTCTCAGGTTTCTCTCTGCTAAAATCATTTTTTCTAAAATAATATTATATTGCATTATTTTGTTTAGGCAAAATAATAAAAAAGCTTGGATATGGTTATACCATTGTATTTTGTTTTGTGTGCTACGCGTTGCGGTTAGGATTAAGGTATTCCTTTTACGGAGGAGCGTATTTTGTAGGTGCTTAAGCAGGGCCTCAGCAAACTCTTGTATATTGCATTCAACTTATATAAAATCAAGTTATAATTAATTATTATGTTTAATTATAAGAAAAAAGTAAAAATATTATGTGTATTTAGAAATTTTTTATTTTTTGGTAAATTTTACTGTCAGAACAATATGGCAACGCTGTGCTTTTCAGGGCGCCGATTGTAAAATGTGAAGTTGATAACAAAAGTGTCAATGTAAGTGTCAATTTCATTAATCAAAGAATATTGTGACATTTTCTTTTTATCAAAGAGAGATTTTATAATAATAATGAGTGATAAGAAACATAAAATGAGGAGTAATGTGGGCAAAAATAAGGGACAATTTGTGAAAATAAAAGTTGATAATAAACCGTACCTGATGAACTGAAATATGACATATGAGCGCACAGCTTGCAGCGTTGCCAAATAATTCCTTGAAAGTCGCCATTAAAAATATTTATCTATAAACCACATTTTAAGTCAACTTTTAACATAAATATTTTGCTTAAATACTCAGTGACTCTGTATTTTTATCGGCCCTATCAAAAGTATAGAGTTTAGCGAATATGTAGCGCAGTTAATATTTAATATTTTAAGATATTTGATAAACAAATTATTACATTGAAATGTGGAAAATAGACTTTTTCGATAACGTCACATATAAAATATCAAATTTTCAAAGTCATAATTCTTCTTTATATGCTCGGTCATGTGGTTTAATTTTCTTCTGGTGTAAAGATACCTTAATATCTATCGCTCCAATGCCATGGTGGATAATTCCTCTATAGAATTAATCCTGAACGGGCTATCTTTTGCACTTTGCATAGCAACAATATCGGTTTATGCGAACGTAGTAACACCTCTCGGTACATCAACTACTGTTCAAGGACTTTTTCAAGGCATGCATGATAGTAAGTTCGGTAAGATTTCTTACACAGGTGAGTAGTAAGTGGGTAGGTATGGGGCGTCAAAACAAACCCCCTCCACCGACCCCTCCGGCGCCAGGGGCGTGGCCCAGACGGTCTGCCCACGTGACCTCGGAGCTCTCTGATTGGCTGCCGTGTGAGGGGTGGGGGTAAAATGGAGCGATTTGATTGGATACCCCATACCTACCCAGCGTTCTGATTGGATACCCCATACCTACCCAGCGTCTGATTGGCCCTCCCCTCCCTGAGGTGGTGACTAGTGACTTTTTGGGGGGACTGCACGTGGTGGAAAACTACAAGTCAAAAATGGCGGATTTAAACGGAGCTTTTTGATTGGATACCCCATACCTACCCAGCGTCTGATTGGTTCTCCCGCCTAAGGTGTTTAGTGCCTAGTGACTTTTTTTGGGACTGCACGTGGTGGACGACTACGAAACAAAAATGTCGGATTCAAAATAGTAACTAAATGGTGCGTTTTGATTGGATACCCCATACCTACCCAGCGTCTGATTGGCTCTCCCGCCTAAAGTGTCCAGCGTCTTTTTGGGCCTGCACGTGGCGGACGACGCTGAAGTGACGCGGTAAAATAGCGGAAGAGTCGGCCAGCGCCATTTTGGTGGGAGCACGTGGTAGACGA
>NW_027509544.1:6936-11598 GCF_048541705.1 Temnothorax americanus | reverse complement strand
CTTAGAAATTTTGCAGAACTCCGGCGAGAACTGCCGATTTTTAAAAAAAAAAAAAAAAAATTTTGGGACTTAGGAAATTTTGCAGAACTCCGGCGAGAACTGCCAACTTTGGAAAAAAAAAATATATATTTTTTGGGACTTAGGAAATTTTGCAGAACTCCGGCGAGAACTGCCGATTTTTGAAAAAAAAAAAAAAATATTTTTTGGGACTTAGGAAATTTTGCAGAACTCCGGCGAGAACTGCCGATTTTTGAAAAAAAAAAAAAAATATATTTTTTGGGACTTAGGAAATTTTGCAGAACTCCGGCGAGAACTGCCGATTTAAAAAAAAAAAAAAAAATATTTTTTGGGACTTAGGAAATTTTGCAGAACTCCGGCGAGAACTGCCGATTTTTAAAAAAAAAAAAAATATTTTTTGGGACTTAGGAAATTTTGCAGAACTCCGGCGAGAACTGCCGATTTAAAAAAAAAAAAAAAAAATATTTTTTGGGACTTAGGAAATTTTGCAGAACTCCGGCGAGAACTGCCGATTTTTGAAAAAAAAAAAAAAAAATTTTTGGGACTTAGGAAATTTTGCAGAACTCCGGCGAGAACTGCCGATTTTTGAAAAAAAAAAAAAAAATTTTTTTGGGACTTAGGAAATTTTGCAGAACTCCGGCGAGAACTGCCGATTTTTGAAAAAAAAAATATATATATTTTTTTTTTGGGACTTAGGAAATTTTGCAGAACTCCAGCGAGAACTGCCGATTTTTAAAAAAAAAAAAAAAAATATTTTTTGGGACTTAGGAAATTTTGCAGAACTCCGGCGAGAACTGCCGATTAAAAAAAAAAAGAAAAAAATATATATATATATTTTTTGGGACTTAGGAAATTTTGCAGAACTCCGGCGAGAACTGCCGATTTTTGAAAAAAAAAAAAAAAAAAATGTTTGAAACTTAGGAAATTTTGCAGAACTCCGGCGAGAACTGCCGATTTTTGAAAAAAAAAAAAAAATTTTTTTTGGGACTTAGGAAATTTTGCAGAACTCCGGCGAGAACTGCCGATTTTTGGAAAAAAAAAATATTTTTTGGGACTTAGGAAATTTTGCAGAACTCCGGCGAGAACTGCCGATTTTTGAAAAAAAAAAAATATATTTTTTGGGACTTATGAAATTTTGCAGAACTCCGGCGAGAACTGCCGATTTTTGAAAAAAAAAAAAAAAAAAAAATTTTTGGGACTTAGGAAATTTTGCAGAACTCCGGCGAGAACTGCCGATTTTTGAAAAAAAAAAATATATATTTTTTGGGACTTAGAAAATTTTGCAGAACTTCGGCGAGAACTGCCGATTTTTGAAAAAAAAAATATATATTTTTTTTTTGGGACTTAGGAAATTTTGCAGAACTCCAGCGAGAACTGCCGATTTTTGAAAAAAAAAAAAAAAATATTTTTTGGGACTTAGGAAATTTTGCAGAACTCCGGCGAGAACTGCCGATTAAAAAAAAAAGAAAAAAAAAAATATATATATTTTTTGGGACTTAGGAAATTTTGCAGAACTCCGGCGAGAAGTGCCGATTTTTGAAAAAAAAAAAAAATATTTTTTGGGACTTATGAAATTTTGCAGAACTCCGGCGAGAACTGCCGATTTTTGAAAAAAAAAAAAAAAAAAAAAAATTTTTGGGACTTAGGAAATTTTGCAGAAATCCGGCGAGAACTGCCGATTTTTGAAAAAAAAAAAAAAAAAAAAATTTTGGGACTTAGAAAATTTTGCAGAACTCTGGCGAGAACTGCCGATTTTTGAAAAAAAAAAAATATATATATATATATTTTGGGACTTAAAAAATTTTGCAGAACTCCGGCGAGAACAGCCGATTTTTGAAAAAAAAAATATATATATTTTTTTTTTGGGACTTAGGAAATTTTGCAGAACTCCAGCGAGAACTGCCGATTTTTGAAAAAAAAAAAAAAAATATTTTTTGGGACTTAGGAAATTTTGCAGAACTCCGGCGAGAACTGCCGATTTAAAAAAAAAAAAAAAAAATATATTTTTGGGACTTAGGAAATTTTGCAGAACTCCGGCGAGAACTGCCGATTTTTGAAAAAAAAAAAAAATATTTTTTGGGACTTAGGAAATTTTGCAGAACTCCGGCGAGAACTGCCGATTTTTGAAAAAAAAAAAAAAAAAATTTTTGGGACTTAGGAAATTTTGCAGAACTCCGGCGAGAACTGCCGATTTTTGAAAAAAAAAAAAATATTTTTTGGGACTTAGGAAATTTTGCAGAACTCCAGCGAGAACTGCCGATTTTTGAAAAAAAAAAAAAAAAAAATTTTTTTTGGGACTTAGGAAATTTTGCAGAACTCCGGCGAAAACTGCCAATTTTTGAAAAAAAAAATATTTTTTGGGACTTAGGAAATTTTGCAGAACTCCGGCGAGAACTGCCATTTTTCAAAAAAAAAAAAAAATTTTTTTTGGGACTTAGGAAATTTGCAGAACTCCGGCGAAACTGCCGATTTTGAAAAAAAAAAAAAAAATTTTTGGACTTAGAAATTTGCAAACTCGGCGAGAACTGCCGATTTANAAAAAAAAAAAAAAAAAGAAATTTTGGGGGACTAGGAAATTGCAGAATCGGCGAAAATTAAAAAAAAAAAAAAAAAAATTTTGGAACTGGATGAGAACTCGCGAAATCGATTTTGAAAAAAAAAAAAAAAAATATTTTTGGGATAAAATTTTGAGAATCGGCGAAACTGGATTTTGAAAAAAATAAAAAATGTTTTTGGGATAGAAAATTTTGCAGACTCGGAAAATTTTGGAAAAAAAAAATAAAAAAAAAATATTTGATTAAAATTTTGCAGAATTGCGAAACTCCGATTAAATTGAAAAAAAAAAAAAAAAAATTTTTGGGACTTAGAAATTTGCAGAACTCCGGCGAACTGCCGATTATGAAAAAAAAAAAAATTGATAAAATTAATTCTGGCTTAGAAATTTGCAGACTTCGGAAATCGATTTTTGAAAAAAAAATATTTTTGTGATTAGGAAATTTTGCAGAACTCGGCGAGAACTGCCGATTTTTAAAAAAAAAAAAAAAAAAATGTTTGGGACTAGGAAATTTTGCAGAACTCCGGCGAGAACTTGCCGATTTTTTAAAAAAAAAAAAAATATTTTTTGGGACTTAGGAAATTTTTGCAGAACTCCCGGCGAGAACTGGCCGATTTTGAAAAAAAAAAAATAAAATTTTTTGGGACTTAGGAAATTTTGCAGAACTCGGCGAGAACTGCCGATTTTGAAAAAACAGAAAAAAAAATATTTTTTTGGGACTTAAGGAAATTTTGTAGAACTACGGCGAGAACTGCCGATTTTTGAAAAAAAAAAAAAAAAAATTTTTTTTGGGACTTAGGAAATTTTGGAAAAATCCGGGGGGAAACGCCGATCTTTGAAAAAAAAAAAAATATTTTTTTGGGAATTAGGAAATTTTGCAGTACTCCGGCGAGAACTGCCGATTTTTGAAAAAAAAAAAAATATATTTTTTGGGACTTAGGAAATTTTGCAGAACTCCGGCGGAAACTGTCGATTTTTGAAAAAAAAAAAAATATCTTTTGGGACTTAGGAAATTTTGCAGAACTCCGGCGAGAACTGCCGATTTTTGAAAAAAAAAAAAAATATATATTTTTTGGGACTTATAAAATTTTGCAGAACTTCGGCGAAAACTGCCGATTTTTGAAAAAAAAAAAAAATTTTTTTTTGGGCATTAGGAAATTTTGCAGAACTCCGGCGAGAACTGCCGATTTTTGAAAAAAAAAAAAAAAACTTTTTGGGACTTAGGAAATTTTGCAGAACTCCGGCAAAAACTGCGAATTTTGAAAAAAAAAAAAAAATTATATTTTGGGACTTACGAAATTTTGCACAACTCCGGCGAGAACTGCCGATTTTGAAAAAAAAAAAAAAAAAATTTTTTGGGACTTATAAAATTTTGCAGAACCCGGCGCAGAACTGCGATTTTTGAAAAAAAAAAAAAAAAATTTTTGGGACTAGGAAATTTTGCAGAACTTCGGCGAGAACTGCCGATTTTTGAAAAAAAAAAAAAAATCAAAAACAAGAAAAAAAATACTTTTTGGGATTATGACATTTTGCAGAATCCGGCAAGAACGGCCGAGTTAAAAAAAAAAAAACAAAAAAATTAAAAAAAAAAAAAGATTAAAAGAAAAACAAAATAAAAAAAAAAAAATTAGAAAAAAAATTAAAAAATAAAAATAAAAAATAAAAATACGAAAAAAACTCCTTTGGGGACTTATGAAATTTGCAATACTTTCCGGCGAGACCTGCCCAATTTGAAAAAAAAAAAAAAAAATATTTTGGGATTAGGAAATTTGCAGAACTCCGGCGCCCCTGCCGATTTTGCACACCAAAAAAAAAAATAATATTTTGGGGGGACTACTAAATTTTGCAGAACTCCGGCGGAAACAATGCCCATTTTTGCACAAAACAAACCCCAACAAATTTTCGGGGCCTTTAGGAACTTTTGCCGCCCTCCGGGAAACTGCCGCTTTTTTTGTCACACACCCCCCCCCCCCCTCCTCTTTTTTTTGGGCCTCTGCCCTTTTTCCCCGCCCCTCCCCTGCTCGCCCTCCTCTTTTTTTTCCCCCCCCCCCACCTTCTCTCTTCTCTATTTTTTTCTGTCCTTTTCTTCC
>NW_027509544.1:0-2656 GCF_048541705.1 Temnothorax americanus | reverse complement strand
AAAAAAAAAAAAAATTTTTTGGATTAGAATTTTGCGAACTCCGGCGAGAACGCCGTTTTGAAAAAAAAAATATTTGGACTTAGGAAATTTTCAGAACTCGGCGAACTGCCGATTTTGAAAAAAAAAAAAAAAAAAATTTTTGACTTAGAATTTGCAGAACTCGGCGAAACTGCCGTTTTTGAAAAAAAAAAAATATATTTTGGGATTGAAATTTTGCGAACCGGCGAGAATGCCATTTTGAAAAAAAAAAAAATATTTTTGGGATAGAAATTTGCAGAACTCGGCGAGAACTGCGATTAAAAAAAAAATATTTTTGGGATTAGGAAATTTTGCAGAACTCCGGCGAGAACGCCATTTGAAAAAAAAAAATTTTTGGACTTAGAAATTTGCAGAATCTGCGAAACTGCCGATTTTGAAAAAAAAAAAAAAATATTTTTGGGACTTAGAATTTGCAAACTCCGGCAAATGCCGATTTAAAAAAAAAAAAAAAAAATTGGACTGAATTTCAGAATCCGAAGCGATTTGAAAAAAAAATTTTTTGGGACTTAGGAATTTTGCAGAACTCCGGCGAGAACTGCCGATTTTAAAAAAAAAAATATATTTTTTTGGACTTAGGAAATTTTGCAGAACTCGGCGGAACTGCCGATTTTTGAAAAAAAAAAAATAATTTTTTGGAGAATTCGGCAGAACTCCGGCGAACTGCAAAAAAAAATTTTTTGGAAAGAAAATTTTTGGGACTGGAAATGGATTTTAAAACAGAAAAATGCATTTTTGGAAATAGAAATTTTGGACTTAGGAAATTGCGAAACCAAAATGATAAAAATAAACGAAATTTTGGACTCGGGAAATTGCGATTTGAAAAAAAAAATATTTTTGATTAGAAACAAACCAAACTTGGGCTTTAAAAAAAAAAATTTAAAATTTGGACTGAAATTTGCATTTGAAGAAAATCATTTTTGAAAAAAATCAAACTTTGGGAAATGCAATCTGCGAAAAAATTTAAAAAAAAAAAATTTTAAATTTTGCAGAACTCCGGCGAAAACTGCCGATTTAAAAAAAAAAAAAAAAAAAATATTTTTTGGGACTTAGGAAATTTTGCAGAACTCCGGCGAGAACTACCGATTAAAAAAAAAAAAAAAAAAATATATATATATTTTTTGGGACTTAGAAAATTTTGCAGAACTCCGGCGAGAACTGCCGATTTTTGAAAAAAAAAATATATTTTTTGGGACTTAGGAAATTTTTCAGAACTCCGGCGAGAACTGCCGATTTTTGAAAAAAAAAGAAAAAAAAAGAATTTTTTTGGGACTTAGGAAATTTTGCAGAACTCTGGCGAAAACTGCCGATTTTTGAAAAAAAAAAATATATATATATATATTTTTTGGGACTTAGGAAATTTTGCAGAACTCCGGCGAGAACTGCCGATTTTTGAAAAAAAAAAAAATATATATATATATATTTTTTGGGACTTAGGAAATTTTGCAGAACTCCGGCGAGAACTGCCGATTTTTGAAAAAAAAAAATATATTTTTTGGGAATTAGGAAATTTTGCAGAACTCCGGCGAGAACTGCCCATTTTTGAAAGAAAAAAAAAATATTTTTTGTAACTTAGGAAATTTTGCAGAAATCTGGCGAAAACTGCCGATTTTTGAAAAAAAAAGAAAAAAAATATATATTTTTTGGGACTTAGGAAGTTTTGCAAAACTCCGGCGAAAACTGCCGATTTAAAAAAAAAAAAAAAAAAAAAAAATTTTGGGGACTTAGGAAATTTTGCAGAATTCCGTCGAGAACTGCCGATTTTTGAAAAAAAAAAAAAATATTTTTTGGGACTTAGGAAGTTTTGCAGAACTCCGGCGAGAACTGCCGATTTTTGAAAAAAAAATAATATATTTTTTGGGACTTAGGAAATTTTGCAGAACTCCGGCGAGAACTGCCGATTTTTGAAAAAAAAAAAAAATATTTTTTGGGACTTAGGAAATTTTGCAGAACTCCGGCGAGAACTGCCGATTTTTGAAAAAAAAAAAAAATATTTTTTGGGACTTAGGAAATTTTGCAGAACTCTGGCGAGAACTGCCGATTTTTGAAAAAAAAATAAAAATATATATATTTTTTGGGACTTAGGAAATTTTGCAGAACTCCGGGGAGAACTGCCGATTTTTGAAAAAAAAGAAAAAAAAAATTTTTTTTGGGACTTAGGAAATTTTGCAGAACTCCGGCGAAAACTGCCGATTTTTGAAAAAAAAAAAAATATTTTTTGGGACTTAGGAAATTTTGCAGAACTCCGGCGAGAACTGCCGATTTTTGAAAAAAAAAAAAAAATATTTTTTGGGACTTAGGAAATTTTTCAGAACTCCGGCGAGAACTGCCGATTTTTGAAAAAAAAAGAAAAAAAAAAGAATTTTTTTGGGACTTAGGAAATTTTGCAGAACTCTGGCGAAAACTGCCGATTTTTGAAAAAAAAAAAAAATATATATATATTTTTTGGGACTTAGGAAATTTTGCAGAACTCCGGCGAGAACTGCCGATTTTTGAAAAAAAAAAAATATATTTTTTGGGACTTAGGAAGTTTTGCAGAACTCCGGCGAGAACTGCCGATTTTTGAAAAAAAAAAATATATTTTTTGGGACTTAGGAAATTTTGCAGAACTCCGGCGAAA
>NW_027509543.1:0-11608 GCF_048541705.1 Temnothorax americanus | reverse complement strand
CGCGAGCCCTTTATGTCCGAAAGGATTACCCCCGCGAGAGCTTTGTCGCCCAAAAGGGATTTAGCCCGGAGCCTTGCAAAGCTCGGGGAAAAAGCCGGAGGGGGTTTTACAGATTGTGGTGCCTTTCACGCGTCGTGCTCCCGGGATATTTGAAATTTAAACAAAAACCGCCTCGTTTAAATTTAAATACTCCTACCAGATAAAGATTTACCCTTTTTTTTTAATTACATTGATTTCTCCCGGATCCCTTTGATGGGGCGCCCCCCTCAGGCGTTCTCAACCGACCCTTTCCGTCAAGCGCGCCTCTCTCAGGGCGTTCGGGAAGCCCAAAACAGAGGGCCGCGCCTCTTTCAGGGCTTTCGTTTTAAATTCCTCTTTTCCCTTTTTGTTTATAACATAATTAATCTAAACCCCGCAAAAATTTTATATATTTTTAATTTACGACTGCCTGCCGTTCCCGTAAGGGCCAACACACGCGTACTCCCCCAAAAAAAACACCCCACACACAACGTTTGCAGGGAATTTGATGGAGAAAGGAAGTTAAACCCGTACTTTTTATACTTAAAAACGTATGGGGTCAGCAAGTCCAAGGTGGGTTTAATTTTTTCATCCAATGGTGCGATCCAGCGTTTCGGGACGTTCCCTCATAAAAGGGAAAAGGTAAAGGGGCCTATTATTCCGGCGGGGTTTTCGTTTCCGCGCGTGTAAACACCGTTCCCCCAAAACCCGACATTTAAAACTGATCCTCGCGTAGAATCCCCGGGTCGTTGCAAATGGGGAGCAATCGGGGCCCAGGGCCCAAGACCACAGTTTACCAAAGAAAACAAAAAATCGGGGGAGTTAACGAAAAAAAAACCCCGCCTGATATTTAGAAAAAGTCAGTCCCAACCCAGTAAAAAAATTAAAAAAGGAAATGTATATAATATATAAAAATTATAAAATATATAATTTTAGTAGACTTCCCGGTCCCCCTTTTCATGTGAGGCACCAACAATATCGGGGAAGGGGTTTTTAAATTCACTCTTTCTCACTGATTAACCCCCCCGACGTCCGAACGTCGCCCGGACGAAAAACAAGGTTTTTTTTATCTTCAAAATAAAGGGATCTTTTCCCGCCCTCTCCTTCGTGACCCCTTCCAATTTCCTTCTCTTTTCAAAGAGGAAAAATTGAGTTTTTTTTTTAGCACCTAGATGGGCGTCAAGTAACCGTTTAGAAAAAAAAGAACAATAAAGGGAGGACCCCAGGGGGCAAAAATAAAAAAATAATGCTATGCTGTTTTTGGGATAAAAAACCAAAGATGATTTTTTTTGCAGGGAAAGGTCCATGAATTATCTTTAAGGTGGTGGTTGGATTCTTGATCTTTAAATTTAATTCATGTTCAGTGAAAGTTTAAGGGGGGCCCAAATGCATTGATATTGTTATTTTTCTCTTTTTCAAAAAAAAACCCTTTTAATGCTTGCCACCTCAAAATATCCCTATCAGATTCATCGGGGGGAAGATTTTTGAAAAAAATTGACAACAAAAAACTGAAAAAAGAAAAAGTATATTATTTTAAAATCCCAAATTTTGGGAACATTCAGTAAAGCAAAAACATATGATTATTTTAAATATTTAAATACATGTCTTTTAAAAAGTGTACCCAACAAAATTTTTAAAATAAAATTTAAAATACGGGAAGGGGGTTAGAATGTAACAAGGGACACTTTAAAAAACCCAATTACCTTTCCTTCATAACCCAAACATTTCCAAAACTTTCTTCTAGAAAAAAAAAATTTTCCACGAATATCATTGTTCCCCAATTTTAAATAATCCTTGCTGTGTTTAAATTGGAAAAGTTTTAGAAGTCATCTGAGTGATTAAATTCCCTCCCCAATGAAGTTTAAGTATTCCCCTTTGCAAATTTATGTTTTCTAGTTAAACCCAGCCCCTTCAGTGGTCTTTAAAGCAAAGCCCTTCTCACCAATCTTCAAAATAATGTTTTTGATAAAAAATTTCTTAAACTGTCCAAAGGTTTCTATCTAATCGGGGTTTTTCATGAGTTTTGGAAAAAGTTTTTTGGAGTTTTTCTTTCTCTTTAAATAGCACTTCACTTTTTTGGTCTGTTCTGGACTTTTGGGCCCAAATTTGGTGAAGGGGTAAATAGCCTGTTTCAGCTTTTGTTTGTTTGTTTTTAAAGGGCCCTTTTATATGGGAAAAGCACAAACTTTCGAGTTTTCCAATGGTTTACTTTCCATAAATAAGTATTTTAAGGAGTAAACTTTTATATGATAAAAAATGTTTCCCCATTACATTTTTTACAGAAGGTCAAAAAAGGGATTTAAATTTTTTCCCCTCCTCTTTAAAAATTTGACAAAAAAATTGAGCTAGCAAATGAAATAGCACACTGAAAAGAAGAAAACTGTTTGGGAAAGGGGCCGGGATCTAAAGGTTCTGAATACAAAAATTGCTATAAACAAAAAACGTCGAACTCAGTGGCTTTATTTGTACCAATTTCAAGATTCCTGGGTTCTGTGAAATCTCGGGAAAAAGTGGTTTAGCTGATCCCAAAAAAACGGGAATTATTCTGCTTTGATCTCTACCCAAAATTTCCCATGGTCTTCCCCATGTAAATAGTACTTAAAAAATTTTAAAAAAAAACCCCTTCATACACTAAATGTAGAACCCCATTTTCAAAATTTGGTGATCCCCATCCCGTTTCCTACGATTTCCAAAGGCGAATGGCCAGTTGATAAACCCGGTCTACTTGGTTGAAATAACTAATCAGCGAGTTTGACAGTCAATACCAACTTTTCAAAATAAATTCCCCTCTCTGAAATGAGCCCCCTAAAAATTTTGCTTTTTTTTTCCCCACATGCCCCAAAACCGGGATGCCCAAATTGCAACATTTGACGAGAGAAAAAGGGCAGGACACAAGAAAAAAAATTTTGAGGAAAAAGGGGTTTTTTTAAACCCCATTTAGTAAAAAACCATTATTTTGAAATTTTTACCCTTAGAAAAAGGGTCTCCTAAAAAACGGGATAAATCCCGGGTCTTTCCTTAAGGGAATTGCAATGATGAAAGGATTTTTTCCTTTCCCAACATTTTACCCAAGATGGCCAAAATTTTTTCTTGAGTCAATACTTTTAAAAATAATGGGACCCCTTTTTTCACTTTCAAGGAGATAGAACCTTTTTGTTGAAGTTTAAAAAAAAACGGTATTTTTTCAAACTCTTCATGTACCCTGATACCACTTTAAATGATCTTCCAATCTTGGACTCGCTTTTTATCAGATTAAAGCAAAGTTTTGAACTTTTGGGCCGGAAATTTTAAAACGATAGTCCCAAAAATTGGTAAAGGTTTTCTCACGACAAGACCCCAAATCAAAGGGGCCCATGACGAATAGATTCTAAAAATTTTAATCTCCTTCTCTTCATAAAAAATGTTTTTTTTTAAAACCCAAAATTGGAAAAATTTAAAAACCAAATTTGAAACTTTTCGCCCAAATTTCCCGGCCTTTAAAGTGTTTTGGGGTTTACCCGACCCGATAACAAATTTACAAAAAAGGTTGACGTGGGTCCTGACAAACGTAAGGGAAAAACGAAAAACAAACAAAAGAAAAAAATAATACTTTTAACAAACAACTATAAAAAAAAAAAACAAACCCCAAAATGTCATAATATGCGATGGTAAAAAAACCAAAAAATTTAAATTAACATTTTAAAAATAATTTAAAAATTTTACAATTTTTATGCTTTCCCAAAAACAAACGGTGAGACCCAAAACGTCAAAACCCCATATCGAGGAAACAACGTCCGAACAGTGACAGTCAAAGCAAAATGAAATTGTAAAAACGTAATCCGCGGATGAAAAGGGTTGTTTCTGGGGGAAAAAAACGAGCTAAACCCAAATATACGGGGCCCGACAAAGGGAATACCAATGACACGGTTATAAATGGGATGGCAGGTTCAGATTTTTTGGGAAATTTGATTGTGCAATCATGTTTTTTAATAAAAAAACTTTCCGATATTTTTTTTTTTTTAAATTTTTTCTTAGTAAAAATTTTTTGGATGTGCCACTTAAAATCAGGGTTGGTGAAAGACGGTTTTTTTGTCAAAACCCCGGAATTTGATTTTAATTTTTCTGATATAACATCGAGTTTTTTTTTTTTATTTTTTGGGTTTTTCTAAATGCTTTTTTTTTGGGCCATTTTTTTACTGAATCCCCCAATTTGCAAATAAATTTTAAAAATAACTCTTTTTGGGTGAGTTTTCGGCCCCCCCGCCCTTTTCCCCTTTTTTTAATGACCAGTCTAATCTTTTCGGGATGGGTGAAGGAAAAATTTTTAAAGTTCAGGTTCGCATTGTACGGCTAAACATTTCGAAAGCCCCTTTATGAAAGGTCCCAGAAATGAAAATTTTCGAGGATTTTGGGGCCACTGTTACGGACAGGATCAGGGTTGTTCCCGATTTCGCAATTCCCCAAAGTCGGACTTTGGCATATTTATCAACAATTTTTCGGGTAACAATTTTTAAAAAGGGAAATTCTTTTTTTTTAAACAATATTACACTTGTAAAACCCGCGGTCGGACAAAAGAATCCCCCCCCCCGATAAAACCAAACCCTTCCGATTTTTTAATTTTATATTTCATAGGAGGGTTTTGAAAAAAAATTTACATACCGGCCCGAAAAAATTTGGTTTACGGAACCAATTGTGGAAAGCGCTCCCTCGGGAGGACCGTGGTATCAAGGAAACCCCTTTTTTAACCAGGGCTTTCCATTTAATAATTGAATTTTATCATCGGGGTTTATTGGTTGAAACTGTCTAAATAATTCCCCCAAAAACCCGCCCTGGGAAACCCGCAAAAATATCTTTCTACATATCTTTTAAAAAAAGGATATCCTGAAACGGGAGCCGGGGATACAATGTTTCTCTAAATCCTCCATGCCCCAAGGGAAGTAAGGGGGGAGAGAGGGGAAAACCCATGGGGGTTCCCGAAGATTTCGGGTTTCCAAAGAAAAAAAATAAAAAAATTTCCTTTTTTTCCTCAGTAAGGTTTTCCCAACTCCTTTTTAACGTAAAGAAAATGAAAATCGGATTCATGATCACTATACCAAAGCTCACCCCCACTTTTCATATTCTCGGGCCCAGGGCTGTGACTTTCAAAAATAATCATCAGTGACAGTAATATTTTAAATCCCTTTATCTTTTTAAAAGAAAATGCCCTGAGTTATTGGGTACTTAAAAAATTTTTCTTTTTCTTTTTCCTTTTCACTCTCAATTTTATTTTTGCATTACTACAAAAGGGCAGGACTGTACCGGAAATTTCGTTGTCGCAATCAAGAAAGCCTCTCTTTTTTGAACGGGTGCAGCCCGCGTCTAAAAATTTTTTTGCGGGGGTTTTAAAAAACCCCCCGTTTATTTACAAAATCAAAAACCCCTCAAAAAAAATAATTTAAATAAAAATCCAGGGGGCTAATATTTTAAAAAACGCTCCTGTTAAAAAATAAGTAATGTATCAAATTAATCTATCGGGTTCAAAGGGGGTTTCTAGGCTGAAGGTTTCGCCCGTAAATCGCTAATGAAATTGATAAAAAATAAAAAAAAAAGTTGAAAATCCCCAAAAAGGGTTACTAGTGAACAAGAGCATTCCTATTTTACTAAAAAACCGGCCACCAACACAATCCCAACCCAAAAAAAATTTTCCCCTGAAAAAAAATAACCCCAAGAATATTTTAATAAATCCATGTAGGTAGTGAAAAATTAGCACGAGTTTGCTTGAAATTTTACCTTGTTTAAAAAAAAAACTTGAACGATCGCGAAGTAGCACAGGATTTTACCTGAGGCCCGAACTTCCAAAACATATACTTTTGGATTGCTTTCAAGCAAAATTTTTAAATATTTTTTAAATGCAAGACCAAATCGAAAATAACTTACCGGTAATAGTTGAGCAAAAAGGCAGTAAAAAAATTAAAAGTAGCTCCAAAAATAAACCCAAAAACAGGCCCCAAGAAGAAAGGTCAAACAAAACCGGGGGAAAGATTCCCAAAAAGGGAACCCTTTTAAATTGTAAACAAATTTTGATCAAACACGAAATTTTTAAAAAAAAATATAAGTAAGGGAAAAAGGGTAAAAATTTAAACTTTAATTGATTTAAAAGAAAAAATTTTTAACCCCGGGGTCACGCTCCCCCGGATATCTCGAAGGGTTTTTTCGCCCATGGGGGTGAGAGCAATTACACTGTAAAGGTTAAAAATTTTTGATTTTTTTTTTTGCAAGCCAAATCACGGATCGAGTACGAAAAACACCAGGATATTACGAATAAATTATGGATTAAGATGGCGAAAACATGCGAACTACGAAGGTACCAAAATAGCGAATTGAGTACAGCGATCGGGGCCCGGCGGCTAGCAAATGTAGGGATTTCAATATATAAATAGAGGGCGGGGGGTTACTTTTCCCCAATTCAAACGAATGTCGGCCCGACCCAAAAAAAGTTTACATCTTTTGTCGAAAAAAAGTAATAGTAACATGTTTCTTTCCTGTTTATTTCAAAATCACTGATTAAATTTTAAACACACAATTTGGGGAGAAATTTTGAAATTTTCACATTTTAAAGATATTGGAAACGGGTGTCGGAAACGATGTCGAATCGAATGTTAGTATTTTGTATTTTAAAAGGGAAAACCCCCAAAGTAAATGAGAAAATTCCCAAACATTTTTATTGAAATTAGGTATTTCCCCATGTCTAAACAATTTATCGAAAAAAAACATCGAAATTTTGTTGAAAATTTGATCGTCGATGACCACTCGGGTCCCCTTTGAGCTCGAAACGGTCGACTCGAAAAAACCCTTATTTAAAACAAAATTCGAATTTTAAAATTTTTTGGGATCAAAAAAGGGGAACAAATTGCACGCGAAAATCTCTATAGAGATGTTTTCAAACTGTACCAGGGAAATGCGACAGGGGTGCGACAGGCAAGGGTGCAGATTTGGGAGCGAAACCCCGCAGAGCCTAACACCTATTGGGGAGCGTTGGGAGCAAAAACCGAGCAGAGCCTGGGGTATGACTTGAGAACAGGGGTGGGCAGCCAAAAAAACCCAAAAAGATCCTTTCCGTGAAAAGTTTTCCCAACCCACGCTATAAACGGGGCAAATGGTAAGGGTAAATCGAAGTAAAATTTAGTTGAGGGAATATAAGGGCCCTTTCCCGCGAAGCAAAAATTTATAACCTCCAGAGACAAATTTTATCAGCCAATTTCAACGCAAGGCCAACCAAAATTTTTGCAATGAATTGAATGCAAAAAAATATTTTCCAAAAAAAGATGTAAAATATATTGGGTATAATGGTATATTTAAAAAATTAAAAAAAACTTTCAAAAGTGAAAAAAATTATTCTGATTGGGTTAAAAAATATTTTTTTTTTGAAGCAAATTTTGATAAAAAATTTTTTCAAATATTTGGGAATATTTATTTGCAATTTTTTTTTAAAAAATTATCAAAAAAATTTTTTTACATAATTTTTGGGGGACATTGAAAAATTTAAAAAAATTTTTGCCCAAATTTTTTTTTAATCTTCCCAAAAAAAAATTAAAAAAAAATTTAAAAAAAAAATTTTTTTGGGTATGTGTATGGACAAAATCTGCCGGTTTTTTGCAATTTTTTCAGGGCGGGGGCCGGGAGGCTTGGGCCGGTTTTTTTTCCAATCTGCTGCCAGGTTATATGTATATGCAGGCTCTGCCCCGGTTTGTTGGCCAAAACTGTTACAATTTCCTGTCAGCAGGGGTCTGCGACAGACAAAAAGAGTTAATGGGGGCACAGGGCTATGGTTTTGGGTGGGATTTTGGGTTTTTTAAATTTTCTGCCCAAACGGGGCGCATTTGCTAAAAATTTTCATCTTTGGGCCTTTTTTAAAACCAAAAACAATAAATAAAACTTTTATAAGAATAAGAAAAGGGAAAAAAAATCTGCATCTCACTTTAGTTTCCCGTATACAAATTTAAAAAGATGGAACAAAGCCCTTTTCCTATTTTTTACTTTTTTCTTTATTTTTCTCATTGGTTGGTTTAAAAGGCCCTTGCAGTACAAAAAAAAAAAGTGTAATCGCCCAAGGGCCCTAAGAAAACTAATAAAAAAAAGTCAATTTAATTTTTCCTTTCCCGGGCAAAGAATAATTTATTTTGATTTGGGCAAATTTTTTTAAAGGGCCCGGGGATTTCTACTAAAATTTTTTGTACAGCAATGGCCTTTTTTAAAAAATTAAAATATGATTTTACTATGCAACTCGCCCAAAGGGAATAATAAAAAAAATTTTTTTAAAAAAATACATGGACGTTTTTAGGGACGTAATTAAAATAAAAGTAAAAAAATTCATAAATTTTATAAAAAATGTTTTGTAATTTTTTTATTTTTGGGACGAGTAATACATTTTAAAGGCAATAATAAATTTTCATTATATTTTGTTTTTACATAAAATTTTAACCTTTAAGGTTTTGTGGTTTATTATAATGTTGTTGTACGAAAATAATTAAAAATTTCATGGAAATTTGTAAAAATACGTAATTGTCAAACTTCAATTATTACAGTACCAGTATAAATTTCTTTTTATTATTATTTTTAATTATTAAAAATTTTTTTCATTTTTTAATTTTTTTTTATAATACCGGTTTTTTTCTCACTTTATTTTCTGATAATGTTTTTTACTTTTTTTTTAATTAAAATGTCACAAATTTTCAATGATATTTATAAAAAAATTTTTTATTTTATTACGACGGTACGCATTGTCAAAAACCCCTGCGTTTGGAATTTGGTTTTAACCCAGAGATACTAAAGCGGGGGGCACCAAAACTTTGCCCCAAACGCAAAAGGTAAGCATAAGGGAAAAAATGATTTGGGCATTTTTTTATGCACAGGGGATAGATCAAACAAATTTTTTTATGGGTTTCGCAAGTAGCGTTGGGAAGTGTATGTCCCCCTTAAGGGGATCCTAAAGGTCTGTAATACCCGGGTTTTTTTCTTTGCTTAATCTTTTAAAATTTGGTTTAAGAAATGCAAAAAATTTTGTTAGAATTTAAAATACGCACAAAAACTAGGTATGGTGATCGGGAAATTTTTATGAAAAAAAGAAAAAATTAAATTTTTTTTTAATTTTTTGGGAACGTGACGCAAAAATTTGCTTTTTTCAAAAAAACCAACCCAAAAAAATTTTCCACAAAAATTTGACCGGCATGACCCAGGGGACAAATTTTAAAAACAATATGTGCCAATTTGATCTAAGATTTAAAGGGCCCAGAAAAAAAGATTTGTTTTTTAAATTAAAAATTTTTATGGCAAAAAAACCCTTTAGGTTTACTTTCGTTTTTAGCGAGAGATGGGGCGAAACGAAAAAAAGGACAGGGTTTCCTTCGTTAGACAAGAAAAAAAAAGATATATGGGCATAGAAAACCCCCGGATTGAAAAGTTGACATTTCCCACGTCGAGGAAAAAAAAAAATTCACCTCACTTTTGGACCCCCCCAAGGGTCCCATCCAGACAAACTTTTCATAAGTACATAAACATAGAAAAGAAAATGGATTGATCAATTTTCCCTTTTGCCCAAATGTATATATAAAACAAATCAAAATTTTTTTATGTTAGTTTATTTAAAATATGCAAATTTGTCTGGATAGTCTTAAGTGCTGGTTTACAACCCTTTCCCTTTTAAAAAAATTTAAGCTCAAAACCTAAAAAAATTGACCCAAACACAACGACCCTTTTTTACCCGGGACTGCTATGATTGGTGATCGAAACAGCTTACATCCCACCCCAAACTTGTCCCTTTCAAAAGCTTTTCCTATTGTTTAATTTACATGTTTGGCCCCTTTCCCCCTGTAAAAATCCCCCTTTTCTCCTCTTCCCCCCTTTGTTCCGTTAAATTTTCCCCCCCTTTTCCCCTTTCCCCCTCAAACAGCCCCTTTTCCCCACCCTTTTTCATTTTTTCTTTTGATTTTAAACAATCCCCTTTTTTTTTTCAGCGTCCTTTCCCCGTTTGCATTGAAACGCCCCCAAATAAAATTCTCTTTTCTCCGACCCCCTCTTTTAAAGATTTTCACTACTACATTTTTTTTTTTCCAAACTCCCCTTTTAACTCTCTCCCCCTTTCTAGCTCTCTTTCCTCCCCTTCCCGCTTTAAACTCTTTTGTATTTTCCCCCTTTCCCTTTCCCCTTTCACTTTCCCCGCCCTTGTTTCCCTTTTATCGTTCCTTTCATTTTTCCAGTCTTTCTCTCAAACCCCTTTATCCTTTTTCCTTTTCCTCTTTCTTTTTTTCTGAAATTCTAACTAACACAGGGTATAAAAAACCCTGAATTTTGAACCCTATACACTACCCCTCATTAAATTTTAATATAACCCCATAATTGTTTTTTCTCGGGAAAGGGTGGACGGATAGTGGGGTTTTTTAAAAAAATTTAATAAATTGTGGTTTTAAAACCCCAGCAAAGAAAAAAGATTTAAAAGAAAAAAAACGGGTTTCCAGGAAAATTTAATTTAAAGGGTTTTTCCCAATTCCCTTTTCCAAAAAAAAGGGGTTTAAAAAAGTTTTTTAATTTTCATGGGGGGAACCCCTTTTTTTGGAAAGATTTTTCTTTTTTGAATCCCACCCAATTCCCACACAAAAAAAATTAACCACGAAAGCCAGGTTAGGGATTGGGGAAAATTTCGTCATGAATTTCCTTGGGAAACCCTTTATTCCGGTTTTTAAAGGGGAAATTTAATGCCACTTTAAAAGCCAGGTTAGGGAAATTTGGAAAATTTCGTATGAATTCCCTTGAATCCCCTTTTTTCGTCAAAGAAAAGAATACCCTTTTAATGCCAAAAAGGAATTAAAAAAATTTTCCCTATTGGGTTCCCTAAAAAACCCTAGGTTTACAATGAGGTTCCACCCCGGGGATCTGGGGGGGGGGAGGGGGGGGGGGGGTACCCAGGGGGGGTACCGCGGGGGGGGGGGTTAACCGCGTCTTCGGCCGCCGCGGGGGGGGGGGGAAACCGCGTCTTCGGCCGCCGGGGGGGTGGGGGGGGGGGGCCCCGCATTTTTCGGCGTCGCGGGGAGGGGGGGGGGGGAAACCCGCGTTTTGGGGGCCCCGGGGGAAAAGGGGGGGGGGGAACCGCGTTTTTCAGGCGTCGGGGGGGAAGGGGGAAAGGGGGGGAAAACCGGGTTTTTGCCCCCCGTTTTTTCCGGCGCCGGGGGGGCGACCGCTTTTCCCGCCGCGCCGCGGGGCGGGGGGAGGGCCCGCTTTTTCGCCGCCCCGGCGGAGCCGGTTCCCCCGGGGTTTTTCCCCCGCGGGGGAGGGGACCCCCCGTTCGCGTTTCCCCCGCGTGTTCTCGCTCGCGGGTTTTTCTCGCTCGCCCCCCACCCCGTTTGCGCGGAAAAACCCGCAAGGTGGGGGTGAAGTCACCGCAAGACATATTCTCGAAAAAAGATTTTCGCACCATTAACTTTTTAAAGGTTTTAAAACGGGGAAAATGCTATTGAAAGCTATTAAACAGCTAAAAACAGCTATCAATATAACTGCGATCTGTATAACAGCGATCTGTTAACCGTATTGAAACCCCTATCAAACTTCTTTTAAACAGCTTAAAAAAAGCCACAAACAG
>NW_027509542.1:0-11700 GCF_048541705.1 Temnothorax americanus | reverse complement strand
TTTGAAAAAAAAATTATATATATTTTTTTTTGGGAGATTTTGGGAAATTTTCGAACCCCGGGCAAGAACTGCCGATTTTTGAAAAAAAAAAAAAAAATATTTTTGGGACTTAGGAAAATTTTGCAGAACTCCGGCGAAGAACTGCCGATTTTTTAAAAAAAAAAAAAAAAAATACTTTTTGGGACTTATGAAATTTGCAGAACTCCGGCGAAAACTGCCGATTTTGAAAAAAAAAAAAAAATAATATATTTTTGGCATTTAGGAAATTTTGCAGAACTCCGGCGAGAACTGCCGATTTTTGAAAAAAAAAAAAAAAAATACTTTTTGGGACTTAGGAAATTTTGCAGAACTCCGGCGAAAACTGCCGATTTTTGAAAAAAAAAAAAAAAAAATTTTGGGACTTAGGAAATTTTGCAGAACTCCGGCGAAAACTGCCGATTTTTGAAAAAAAAAAAAAATATTTTTTGGGACTTAGGAAATTTTGCAGAACTCCGGCGAGAACTGCCGATTTTTGAAAAAAAAAAAAAAATTTTTGGGACTTAGGAAATTTTGCAGAACTCCGGCGAAAACTGCCGATTTTTGAAAAAAAAAAAAAAAATATTTTTTGGGACTTAGGAAATTTTGCAGAACTCCGGCGAAAACTGCCGATTTTTGAAAAAAAAAAAAATATATATTTTTTTTTGGGGACTTAGGAAATTTTGCAGAACTCCGGCGAGAACTGCCGATTTTTGAAAAAAAAAAAAAAAAAATTTTTGGGACTTAGGAAATTTTGCAGAACTCCGGCGAAAACTGCCGATTTTTGAAAAAAAAAAAAAAATTTTTTTTGGGACTTATGAAATTTTGCAGAACTCCGGCGAAAACTGCCGATTTTTGAAAAAAAAAAAAATATTTTTTGGGACTTAGGAAATTTTGCAGAACTCCGGCGAGAACTGCCAATTTTGAAAAAAAAAAAAAAAATATTTTTTGGGACTTATGAAATTTTGCAGAACTCCGGCGAGAACTGCCGATTTTTGAAAAAAAAAAAAAAAATATTTTTTGGGACTTAGGAAATTTTGCAGAACTCCGGCGAGAACTGCCGATTTTTGAAAAAAAAAAAAAAAATATTTTTTGGGACTTAGGAAATTTTGCAGAACTCCGGCGAGAACTGCCGATTTTTGAAAAAAAAAAAAAAAAATTTTTTTGGGACTTATGAAATTTTGCAGAACTCCGGCGAGAACTGCCGATTTTTGAAAAAAAAAAAAAAAAAAATTTTTGGGACTTAGGAAATTTTGCAGAACTCCGGCGAGAACTGCCGATTTTTGAAAAAAAAAAAATACTTTTTGGGACTTATGAAATTTTGCAGAACTCCGGCGAAAACTGCCGATTTTTGAAAAAAAATAAATAAATAAATAAATAAAAAAATATTTTTGGGACTTAGGAAATTTTGCAGAACTCCGGCAAGAACTGCCAATTTTGAAAAAAAAAAAAAAAATATTTTTTGGGACTTATGAAATTTTGCAAAACTCCGGCAAGAACTGCCGATTTTTGAAAAAAAAAAAAAAAATTTTTTTGAGACTTAGGAAATTTTGCAGGACTCTGGCGAGAACTGCCGATTTTTGAAAAAAAAAAAATACTTTTTTGGGACTTAGGAAATTTTGCGGAACACCGGCGAGAACTGCCGATTTTTGAAAAAAAAAAAAAAAATATTTTTTGGGACTTAGGAAATTTTGCAGAACTCCGGCGAGAACTGCCGATTTTTGAAAAAAAAAAAAATATTTTTTGGGACTTAGGAAATTTTGCAGAACTCCGGCGAAAACTGCCGATTTTTGAAAAAAAAAAAAAAAAATATTTTTTGGGACTTAGGAAATTTTGCAGAACTCCGGCGAAAACTGCCGATTAAAAAAAAAAAGAAAAAAATATATATGTATATTTTTTGGGACTTAGGAAATTTTGCAGAACTCCGGCGAGAACTGCCGATTTTTGAAAAAAAAAAAATATTTTTTTGGGACTTAGGAAATTTTGCGGAACACCGGCGAGAACTGCCGATTTTTGAAAAAAAAAAAAAAAATATTTTTTGGGACTTAGGAGATTTTTGCAGAACTCCGACGAGAACTGCCGATTTTTGAAAAAAAAAAATATTTTTTGGGACTTAGGAAATTTTGCAGAACTCCGGCGAGAACTGCCGATTTTTGAAAAAAAAATATATATATATATATTTATATATATATTTTTTGGGACATAGGAAATTTTGCAGAACTCCGGCGAGAACTGCCGATTTTTGAAAAAAAAAAAAATATTTTTCGGGACTTAGGAAATTTTGCAGGACTCCGGAGAGAACTGCCGATTTTTGAAAAAAAAAAAATATATTTTTTGGGACTTTTGAAATTTTGCAAAACTCCGGCGAGAACTGCCGATTAAAAAAAAAAAAAAAAAAAATTTTTGGGATTTAGGAAATTTTGCAGGACTCCGGCGAGAACTGCCGATTTTTGAAAAAAAAAAAAAAAAAAAAATTTTTGGGACTTAGGAAATTTTGCGGAACACCGGCGAAAACTGCCAATTTTTGAAAAAAAAGAAAAAAAAATTACTTTTTGGGACTTATGAAATTTTGCAGAATTCCGGCGAAAACTGCCGATTTTTGAAAAAAAAAAAAAAAAAATATTTTTTGGGACTTAGGAAATTTTGCGGAACACCGGCGAAAACTGCCGACTTTGAAAAAAAAAAAAAATACTTTTTGGGACTTATGAAATTTTGCAGAACTTCGGCGAAAACTGCCGATTTTTGAAAAAAAAAAAATATATATTTTTTGGGATTTAGGAAATTTTGCAGAACTCCGGCGAGAACTGCCGATTTTTAAAAAAAAAAAAAAAATACTTTTTGGGACTTATGAAATTTTGCAGAACTCCGGCGAAAACTGCCAATTTAAAAAAAAAAAAAAAAAAAATTTTTGGGACTTAGAAAATTTTGCAGAACTCTGGCGAGAACTGCCGATTTTTGAAAAAAAAAAAAATATATTTTTTGGGACTTAGGAAATTTTGCAGAACTCCGACGAGAACTGCCGATTTTTGAAAAAAAAAAAAAAAAAATTTTTGGGACTTAGGAAATTTTGCAGAACTCCGGCGAGAACTGCCGATTTTTGAAAAAAAAAATATATATATATATTTTTTGGGACTTGGAAAATTTTGCAGAACTCCGGCAATAACTGCCGATTTTTGAAAAAAAAAAATAAAATATTTTTTGGGACTTAGGAAATTTTGCAGAACTCCGGCGAGAACTGCCGATTTTTGAAAAAAAAAAATATATATTTTTTGGGACTTAGGAAATTTTGCAGAACTCCGGCAAAAACTGCCGATTTTTGAAAAAAAAAAAAAATATTTTTTGGGACTTAGGAAATTTTGCAGAACTCCGGCGAGAACTGCCGATTTTTGAAAAAAAAAAAAAAAAAATTTTTGGGATTAAGAAAATTTTAAAAAATTCCGGGAAAAATTCCAAATTTTGAAAAAAAAAAAAAAAAAAATTTTTTTTGGGGACTAGAAATGAATCGAAAAAAAAAAAAAAAAAAATTAAAAAAATTTTGGGATCGGAAATTTGCAAAAAGCAAAAATCATTTTAAAAAAAATAAGAAATTTTGAGGACTGGAAATTGCAGATTTCGAAAAAACGATTTTTGAAAAAAAAGAAAAATATTTTGGGACTAGAATTTTGAAAAGAAAAACTCGATTTTTGAAAAAAAAAAAAAATTTTTGGACTTGGAATTTTGAAAACTCGAAACTGTTTTGAAAAAATAAAACAAATGCGATTTGAAAATTAAAAGAAATGCATTGAAAAATTTAAAAAAAAAAAAATTTTTGATAGAAATTTAATTCGGAAAGAATCGATTTTGAAAAAAAAATAAAAAAATTTTGAAAAAAAAAAAATTTTTGGACTGAATTTTGAAATCAAATCTTTTGAAAAAAAAAAAAAATATTTTGAAAAAAATCGGGACTGGATTTGAAAAAAAAAAAAAAATTTTTTAAGAATTTGACGAATGCGATAAAAAAAAAAATTTGGGTGAATTTGCAATCGGCGAAATGCGATTTAAAAAAAAAAAAATTGGAATAGAGAAAAATTGAAAAAATATGGATGATTGAAAAATTTAAAAAAAAAGATTAAAATGCGATGAAAAAAAAAAAATTGAAATTGAACGGAATGCGTTAAAAAAAAAAAAATTGCTTAAATTTGAAACGCAACTATTTAAAAAAAAAAATTTACTAAATTGAGAACCGCAAGCGATTTTGAAAAAAAAAAAAAATTGGTAGAAATTTGAAAATAATATTTTGAAAAAAGAAATAACAAAAAAAAAAATTTGATTAGATTGGACGAATGCATAAAAAAAAAAAAATGAAATTGACGGAGAGCCGTTTTAAAAAAAAAAAAAATTTGATAGAATTTCATTTAAAAAAAAAAAAAATTTTGGGACTTAGAAATTGATGGAAAATAAAAAAAATTTATATAATATTTTTTTGGGAAAATTTGCAGCCGGCGAGAATCATTTAAAAAAAAAAAAAAAAATTTTTGGGATTAGAAATTTGCAGAACCGCGAGAACGCCGATTTAAAAAAAAAAAAAAAAAATTTTGGGACTTAGGAAATTTGGAATCGGCGAGAACTGCGCATTTGAAAAAAAAAAAAAAAAAAAATTTGGGACTTAGGAAATTTTGCAGAACTCCGGCGAGAACTGCCAATTTTTGAAAAAAAAAAAAAAATTTTTTTTGGTATTTAGAAAATTTTACAGAAATCCAGGCGAGAATGCCTATTTTTAAAAAAAAAAAAAAAAAAATAAATACTTTGTTTTTTAAACTTCTGAAATTTTTGCAGAACTTTCGCGAGAACTGCCGCTGTTTTGAAAATAATATATATATATATATACTTTTTTGGGACTTATGAAATTTTGCAGAACTCCGGCGAGAACTGCCGATTTTTGAAAAAAAAAAAAAAAAATTTTTGGGGATTTAGGAAATTTTGCAGAACTCCGGCGAGAACTGCCGATTTTTGAAAAAAAAAGAAAAAAAAAATTTTGAGACTTAGGAAATTTTGCAGAACTCCGGCGAAAACTGCCGATTTTTGAAAAAAAAAAAAAAAAAAAATTTTTGGGAATTATAAAATTTGGAGGAACTCCGGGGGGAAGTACCGATTAAAAAAAAAAAAAAAAAAAAAAAATTTGGGGGGACTTAGAAAATTTTGCAGAACTCCGGCGAGAATTGCCGATTTTTGAAAAAAAAAATAAATTTTGAGGGACTTAGGGAATTTTGCCAGAACTCCCGGCAAGAAACTGCCGAATTTTACAAAAAAAAAATAAAATTTTTGGGACTTAGGAAATTTTGCAGGACTCCGGCGAGAACAGCCGATTTTTGAAAAAAAAAGAAAAAAAAATATTTTTTAGGACTTAGGAAATTTTGCAGAACTCCGGCGAGAACAGCCGATTTTTGAAAAAAAAAAAAAAAAAATATTTTTTGGGACTTAGGAAATTTTGAAGAATTTTGGCGAGAACAGCCGATTTTTGAAAAAAAAAAAAATATATATATATTTTGGGGACTTAGGAATTTTGCAGAACTCCGGCGAGAACTGCCGAATTTTGAAAAAAAAAAAAAAAAAAATTAGACTCCGGCGAGAACTGCGATTTTTGAAAAAAAAAAAAAATTTATAAAAGAACTCCGATTTGAAAAAAAAAAAAATTTTTGGGATTAGAATTTGCAGAACTGCGAAACTGCGATTTTGAAAAAAAAAAATTTTTGGGACTTAGGAAATTTGCGAACTCCGGGAATGCCGATTTGAAAAAAAAAAAAAAAATATTTGGACTAGAATTTTGCGACTCGCGAAATGCGATTAAAAAAAAAATATTTTGGATTAATTTTGAACCGCGAGACCGATTAAAAAAAAAATTTGGGATTAGAATTTGAAACTCGCGAGATGCTTAAAAAAAAAAATTTGATAGAAATTGCAGACTCGGCGAGAACTAAAAAAAAAAAAAATTTTGGACTTAGAAATTGCAGAACCGGGAACGCATTGAAAAAAAAAAATTTTGGACTGAAATTGAGAATGGCGAGACCGATTTAAAAAAAAAAATATTTTGATGAATTCAACCGCGAAGCGATTTGAAAAAAAATATTTGATTAGAATTCAGATCGCGGACCTTAAAAAAAAAAAAAAATTTTGCTGAATTCACTCGGGAAACTGCATTTTGAAAAAAAAAAAAATTTTGGACTTAGGAAATTGAACTCCGGCAAACTGCCATTAAAAAAAAAAAAATTTTGGATTAGAATTTTGCAAATCCGGCGAGAACTGCCATTTAAAAAAAAAATTTTGGACTTAAATTTGCAGAACTCCGGGAACGCGTTTGAAAAAAAAAAAATTTGGACTTAGAAATTGCAGAATCCGGCAATGCCGTTTTTGAAAAAAAAAAATTTGGACTAGAATTTTGCAGAACTCCGCGAAACTGCCATTAAAAAAAAAAAATTTTTGGCTTAGATTAGACCGGCGCTGCCGATTAAAAAAAAAAAATTTTGGATAATGCAGACTCCGGGAGAACTGCGATTTTGAAAAAAAAAATTTTTAGAATTTTGCATGCGAAGCGTTTGAAAAAAAATTTTGGATTGAATTCAATCGGAGACTCCATTAAAAAAAAAAAAAATTTTGGGATAGATTTGAACTCCGGGAGACTCATTAAAAAAAAAAAAAATTTGGCTGAATTCAACTCCGCGAACTGCATTTAAAAAAAAAATTTTGGGACTAGAATTTCACCCGGCACTGCCGATAAAAAAAAAAAAAAAAAATTTTGGATAGATTGCAACTCGCGAAACTCCTTAAAAAAAAAAATTTGATAAAATTGCAATCGCGAAACCCATTTGAAAAAAAAAATTTTGATTAATTGCAATCCGGGAGAGGAAAAAAAAAAAAAATTTTGGACTTAGAAATTGCGACCCGAGAACGCCATTAAAAAAAAAAAATTTGGCTTGGATTTGAGAATCGGAAACGCGATTAAAAAAATATTTTTGGATTAGATTTCAATCGCGAACGCGATAAAAAAAAAAAAATTTTGATAGAATTGCAGACGGGAAGCCGATTAAAAAAAAAAAAAATTTTGGGTAGATTGCAATCCGGGAAGCGTTTAAAAAAAAAAAAAAAATTTTGGTTAGAATTTGGAATCGAAATGCGATAATTTTTTTGGGAATTAGGAAATTTTGCAGAACTCCGGCGAGAACTGCCGATTTAAAAAAAAAAAAAAAAAATTTTTTTTTGGTACTTAGGAAATTTTGCAGAACTCCGGCGAAAACTGCCGATTTAAAAAAAAAAAAAAAAAAAATATTTTTTGGGACTTAGGAAATTTTGCAGAACTCCGGCGAAAACTGCCGATTTTTGAAAAAAAAAAAAAAAATATTTTTTGGGACTTAAGAAATTTTGCAGAACTCCGGCGAAAACTGCCGATTTTTGAAAAAAAAAAAAAATTTTTTTTGGGATTAAAAAAATTTTGAAAAAATCCGGGGAAAAATGCCGATTTAAAAAAAAAAAAAAAAAATTTTTTGGGACTTAGGAAATTTTGCAGAACTCCGGCGAAAACTGCCGATTTTTAAAAAAAAAAAAAAAATATTTTTTGGGACTTAGGAAATTTTGCAGAACTCCGGCGAGAACTGCCGATTTTTGAAAAAAAAAAAAAAAATATTTTTTGGGACTTAGGAAATTTTGCAGAACTCCGGCGAGAACTGCCGATTTTTGAAAAAAAAAAAAAAAAAAATTTTTGGGACTTAGGAAATTTTGCAGAACTCCGGCGAGAACTGCCGATTTAAAAAAAAAAAAAAAAAAAATATTTTTTGGGACTTAGGAAATTTTGCAGAACTCCGGCGAGAACTGCCGATTTTTGAAAAAAAAAAAAAAAAAAAATTTTTGGGACTTAGGAAATTTTGCAGAACTCCGGCGAGAACTGCCGATTTTTGAAAAAAAAAAAAAATATTTTTTGGGACTTAGGAAATTTTGCAGAACTCCGGCGAGAACTGCCGATTTTTGAAAAAAAAAAAAAAAAAATATTTTTTGGGACTTAGGAAATTTTGCAGAACTCCGGCGAGAACTGCCGATTTTTGAAAAAAAAAAAAAAAATATTTTTTGGGACTTAGGAAATTTTGCAGAACTCCGGCGAGAACTGCCGATTTTTGAAAAAAAAAAAAAAAAAAATTTGGGACTTAGGAAATTTTGCAGAACTCCGGCAAAAACTGCCGATTTTTAAAAAAAAAAAAAAAAATTTTTGGGACTTAGGAAATTTTGCAGAACTCCGGCGAGAACTGCCGATTTTTGAAAAAAAAAAAAAAATATTTTTTGGGACTTAGGAAATTTTGCAGAACTCCGGCGAGAACTGCCGATTTTTGAAAAAAAAAAAATATATATATATATTTTTTGGGACTTAGGAAATTTTGCAGAACTCCGGCGAGAACTGCCGATTTTTGAAAAAAAAAAAAAAATATATTTTTTGGGACTTAGGAAATTTTGCAGAACTCCGGCGAAAACTGCCGATTTTTGAAAAAAAAAAAAAAAAATTTTTTGGGACTTAGGAAATTTTGCAGAACTCCGGCAAGAACTGTTGATTTAAAAAAAAAAAAAAAAAAATATTTTTTGGGACTTAGGAAATTTTGCAGAACTCCGGCGAAAACTGCCGATTTTTGAAAAAAAAAAAAAATATTTTTTGGGACTTAGGAAATTTTGCAGAACTCCGGCGAGAACTGCCGATTTAAAAAAAAAAAAAAAAAAATATTTTTTGGGACTTAGGAAATTTTGCAGAACTCCGGCGAGAACTGCCGATTTTTGAAAAAAAAAAAATATTTTTTGGGACTTAGGAAATTTTGCAGAACTCCGGCGAGAACTGCCGATTTTTGAAAAAAAAAAAAAATTTTTTCGGGACTTAGGAAATTTTGCAGAACTCCGGCGAGAACTGCCGATTTTTGAAAAAAAAAAAAAAAAATATTTTTTGGGACTTAGGAAATTTTGCAGAACTCCGGCGAGAACTGCCGATTTTTGAAAAAAAAAAAAAAAATATTTTTTGGGACTTAGGAAATTTTGCAGAACTCCGGCGAGAACTGCCGATTTTTGAAAAAAAAAAAAAATATTTTTTGGGACTTAGGAAATTTTGCAGAACTCCGGCGAGAACTGCCGATTTTTGAAAAAAAAAAAAAAATACTTTTTGGGACTTAGGAAATTTTGCAGAACTCCGGCGAGAACTGCCGATTTTTGAAAAAAAAAAAAAAAATTTTTGGGACTTAGGAAATTTTGCAGAACTCCGGCGAGAACTGCCGATTTTAAAAAAAAAAAAAAAAATATTTTTTGGGACTTAGGAAATTTTGCAGAACTCCGGCGAGAACTGCCGATTTTTGAAAAAAAAAAAAAAAAAATTTTTGGGACTTAGGAAATTTTGCAGAACTCCGGCGAAAACTGCCGATTTTTAAAAAAAAAAAAAAAAAAAATTTTGGGACTTAGGAAATTTTGCAGAACTCCGGCGAGAACTGCCGATTTTTTAAAAAAAAAAAAAAAAAAAAAATTTTTGGGACTTAGGAAATTTTGCAGAACTCCGGCGAGAACTGCCGATTTTTGAAAAAAAAAAAAAAAAATATTTTTTGGGACTTAGGAAATTTTGCAGAACTCCGGCGAGAACTGCCGATTTTTGGAAAAAAAAAAATATTTTTTGGGACTTAGGAAATTTTGCAGAACTCCGGCGAGAACTGCCGATTTTTGAAAAAAACAGAAAAAAAAATATTTTTTGGGACTTAGGAAATTTTGTAGAACTCCGGCGAGAACTGCCGATTTTTGAAAAAAAAAAAAAAATTTTTGGGACTTAGGAAATTTTGCAGAACTCCGGCGAGAACTGCCGATTTTTGAAAAAAAAAAAAAAATTCTGGGACTTAGGAAATTTTGCAGAACTCCGGCGAGAATTACAAATTTTTAAAAAAAAAAAAAATATATTTTTGGGACTTAGGAAATTTTGCAGAACTCCGGCGAGAACTGCCGATTTTTAAAAAAAAAAAAAAAAAAATTTTTTGGGACTTAGGAAATTTTGCAGAACTCCGGCGAGAACTGCCGATTTTTGAAAAAAAAAAAAAAATATATTTTTTGGGACTTAGGAAATTTTGCAGAACTCCGGCGAGAACTGCCGATTTTTGTAAAAAAAAAAAAAAAAAATTTTGGGACTTAGGAAATTTTGCAGAACTCCGGCGAGAATTGCCGATTTTTGAAAAAAAAAAAATATATTTTTTGGGGCTTAGGAAATTTTGCAGAACTCCGGCAAAAACTGCCGATTAAAAAAAAAAAATAAAAAAAAAATATTTTTTGGGACTTAGGAAATTTTGCAGAACTCCGGCGAGAACTGCCGATTTTTGAAAAAAAAAAAAAATATTTTTTGGGACTTAGGAAATTTTGCAGAACTCCGGCGAGAACTGCCGATTTTTGAAAAAAAAAAAAAATATATTTTTTGGGACTTAGGAAATTTTGCAGAACTCCGGCGAGAACTGCCGATTTTTGAAAAAAAAAAAAAAAAAATATTTTTTGGGACTTAGGAAATTTTGCAGAACTCCGGCGAGAACTGCCGATTTTTGAAAAAAAAAAAAAAAAATTTTTTTGGGACTTAGGAAATTTTGCAAAAAACCAGCGAGAACTGCCGATTTAAAAAAAAAAAAAAAAAAAAATATTTTTTGGGACTTAGGAAATTTTGCAGAACTCCGGCGAGAACTGCCGATTTTTAAAAAAAAAAAAAAAAAATTTTTGGGACTTAGGAAATTTTGCAGAACTCCGGCGAGAACTGCCGATTTTTGAAAAAAAAAAAAAAAATATTTTTTGGGACTTAGGAAATTTTGCAGAACTCCGGCGAGAACTGCCGATTTAAAAAAAAATATATTTTTTGGGACTTAGGAAAATTTTGCAGAACTCCGGCGAAAACTGCCGATTTTAAAAAAAAAAAAAAAATATTTTTTGGGACTTAGGAAATTTTGCAGAACTCCGGCGAGAACTGCCGATTTTTGAAAAAAAAAAAAAAAAAAAAATTTTTGGGACTTAGGAAATTTTGCAGAACTCCGGCGAGAACTGCCGATTTTTGAAAAAAAAAAAAAAAATATTTTTTGGGACTTAGGAAATTTTGCAGAACTCCGGCGAGAACTGCCGATTTTTGAAAAAAAAAAAAAAAATATTTTTTGGGACTTAGGAAATTTTGCAGAACTCCGGCGAGAACTGCCGATTTTTGAAAAAAAAAAAAAAAAATATTTTTTGGGACTTAGGAAATTTTGCAGAACTCCGGCGAGAACTGCCGATTTTTGAAAAAAAAAAAAAAATATTTTTTGGGACTTAGGAAATTTTGCAGAACTCCGGCGAGAACTGCCGATTTTTGAAAAAAAAAAAAAAAAAAATATTTTTTGGGACTTAGGAAATTTTGCAGAACTCCGGCAAGAACTGCCAATTTTGAAAAAAAAAAAAAAATATTTTTTGGGACTTATGAAATTTTGCAGAACTCCGGCGAGAACTGCCGATTTTTGAAAAAAAAAAAAAAAAATATTTTTTGGGACTTAGGAAATTTTGCAGAACTCCGGCGAGAACTGCCGATTTTTGAAAAAAAAAAAAATATATTTTTTGGGACTTAGGAAATTTTGCAGAACTCCGGCGAGAACTGCCGATTTAAAAAAAAAAAAAAAAAAATTTTTGGGACTTATGAAATTTTGCAGA
>NW_027509541.1:0-11722 GCF_048541705.1 Temnothorax americanus | reverse complement strand
GAGAACCCAAAAACCCAACAAAAATTTCCAAAAAACCCCCTTGTTTTTTCAGCCCGGCCGGGCGCTTTTACAGGCGCTTGTTGTGTATGGCCGCCCTTTAGAGGCAAACCGCACAGTATGGTGTAAAATCTAATAAAGGTAAGGAAAAGGGGGGAAATGAAGTATGTCCCCTGCTTCTTCCCTTTTAGAACACTTATATTTGTGAAAACGTGGCCGGTTGCTTCCCAAAATGCTCCCTCAACACGCGTGTCCCCCACAAAATCTGCGCATTGGACTGCACAGCTAGGTAAGCGCGCTACCTATAGGACGCGCGCACTGTGAACGCTTACACACAACCCCCTCGCTTTAATACAATGACGGGGGTCTGTGTGTTTCGAATCTTAATCCATTACTATCACGCAGATGAAAGGGAAACTTTCGGTTACGTGGTATGAAACACGTGAAGGCTGAACTGGCAAAAGCGTTTTTATTATCAACACCCCTTTTTACTCCTTGCAATGCTTGTATAGGCGTAGACGCGCTACACCTTGGAGGGTCGCGAACGAATCAGAGCCGAATCTGCTCTTTCTAAACCCAAAGGGGTAATACGGGACCCCTTAATCGTCCAAATCACTAACATACTATGTATGTATGTTTAAATTTTTGTGTTCCCCGTAGGGTTTACAAGGTTTTTTTTATGGGGAAAACGTACCCAAACCTCTTAAAAATCACTCCCTTACGCGCGGCCATAGCGCCCTTACTTTTATTTATTTCCCCCCCCTTTCGTCTTTTTCATTTATCCATTCCTTTCCCGCCTTTTTTTGCTTTAGCCTTTTTCCCTTTCCCCCCTTTCTCCCGCTCCCTTTTTCTTTTTCCTTTCCCTTTTCTCTCCTTCCTCCCCTCGCCGCCTTCCCCCCTTTCCTATTATGTCTTCGCTCTAAAAAAAAAACCCATTTCCTTTCCCTCCCCTCCTCTTTCTCCAGCCCCCCCCCCGCCTTCCTTGCTTTGTCATTTCCTCCCCTTCCCCTCCCTTCTGCCACTGCTCTCCTCCCCTCTCCCCTTCCCTCCCTCCTCCCGCTCCCGCCTTCCCCCTGTTCCGTCCCCGCTCCCCCCCCCCACCTTCCTTTTGCTCTCCTTTCTTCCTATGGCCCTCGTTTTTGTCCGTACCCCATACTCTCGCCTCCCCCCGCTTTATCCTCGTCCATCTCCATCCTCCCCCTCTCTCCTTTTTTGAACTCCCCTGTTACTCCTTTTTCGTCCTTGCTGGTTCCTTTTCCCCTCCCTCTCCCCCCGTTGCTCTCATCGCTCTCTTTTTTCCCCCTCACCGCTCCTCGCTTCTCCCCCCGCCAGCCCCCCCTCCTTAGTCCTCCAACCTCACTCCAATTCCTTTAATTTTTTCCCCTAGCCTTTTCCCTTCCCGTTTTATTTTTCCCTGTTTTCCTGCCCCTATCTTCCTGACTTTTTTTGCTCTCCTCCACCCCTCTGTCTCCTCCGACCTTTGCCCCATCCCTCCCATCTTCTCTATTCCTATCCAGTTTTCCCTTCCGTCCTCCACTTTTTTTTCCCCTTCGCAATCCCCCTTACACCTTTTCCTTTCACCTTCCGTATACCTTCCTCCTTTACACTTAACCTCTGCCAGTGCGTCAACTTTGTTGCTTCCCTACCTCCCCTTCAGTCCTGCCATCCCAGCTGCCTTCCAGCGCCCCTCACATTTTTCTATTTGTGGCCCCACCCTCCCCGCTTTCCCCCCAAAAACCCTCGCTCATTGCCGTCCCCCCGCTGCCGCATCTTTTAACCGTTTAGACTTCCGGGCACCCAGGCCGTTCCGGTTTGCCCTCACATTTGCTTCAGCCGGCCCCCTTTGGGCCGCTCTCCGTACTCACGCCCACGAAACGCGCGCCTTTCCGCCGTTCTTTTTACCCTCTCAACTCTCCCCGTCCCTGACCCTTCCTCTACCTTCTCCCAAAACCTAAACCTCCAAAACTTCTTTGGGTTTTCGGTCTCCATTCCCAGCCACACCCTCCTGGAGCTCCTCCATTCCCGTCCTCCCCCGTACACCTCCCCACCTCCACCACACTACTCCATCCCCCCACCTTTTTTTGCCCCAAAAACCCCCTCCAACTCGCCCTTTTAAAATTTGGGCCAAACCCCCCGCTCCCCTGCCCAAGCCGATCCCCTCACAAACTATACTATTGACCAAATTTTAATTTTAACGGTTTTGTCAGACTAACCGATTTTAAATTTTAAACCCCTTGGCGGCTCCCGTTTTACCCCTCTTTTCCCTTTTACTATCAGCAAAGAAGGTCGACCTTCCTCTTTAACCGGTTTGTCTTTACCGATTTTCCGCAGCTGGTTAAATGACGTTTCCACGTACTCCTCGTCTAAAACGGTCTTACATACAGGTCTAAACTCGCTCAATTTTTGTGGTGGGGGTAGGTCGCTTATTGAGGAAAAACCCTTTAAATTTGCTTTACCGCCCCGGGTCGTTTCGAACGGTAATCCCCACAAACATAACCAACAAATCAAATTTTGCACGGCACGTCAGCTGTAGTGCATTGTCTCCCTTCCCCGAGAATTCCTCGGCAAAAGTGTACGTTGTGCCCGGGGAAACCATAAACTTGCGTCCCCGCATTTGGCATAGTGGCCCCGGGGGATCGCAAAAGTCTTTAAAAAACGGGGAGCACGGGTTATGATTTTTTTCTTTCCCCCCTGATTCGGGACTAAACCAGAGATCCCAGGTTTAGGTTCTGCTACTAGCCTTGGAGGGATAGGGTGTGGGGGATGTCGTACGCTGACGTACGTGACGCTGCGCACAAAGCCAACGCCCCGTGTACAGTGCGCTCAGCGCGGCCCGGGCCTCGGAGCTGAGAGAGCAAACAGGGAAACATCTACTCTTTCTCTTTTCTCTTTTAAACCCGGCCTATCACCCGCAGACGAAAACTAATTTCGGGGTTGACTGTCGCTGCCTCTTTTACCAGATCTATCAATGCGATACACATCATTGCTAAGATTTACAATTAGAATTTAAAACATTAATTAATTAAATTTCCCCCAAAAAGCACTGTTGTCTTTTAATTTCATAAAGATCAGATTCAGATTTTTTAAATTTTATAAAATCAGCGTGCTATCGGGTTATAATTTTTTTTGTATAAAAAAGTATTACTTAAAATTAAAAAGAAAAAGGGATAGAAAAAAAGAGGGGGGGAAATCCACTTTGGCCAACGGTCGTTTTTTTTCTTAAAAAAATCATCTTTAGTGATTTAAAAAAATGATTTAAAATTAGCCAAAAATGAAAACAAAGAATTCTTTATAAGGTTTATTCCCTGCTAGTGGATAAATTTTCTAATAATATATTTGTTATTTTTAATAAAATATAGTTAAAAAAAAAAAAGAAAAAAAATTTTTACAAACAAATAAATAATTTAAATAAAGCTAAGGTTTATTTGAGCCAGCTGATATTTCCAAACATTTTACTTATTTAAGATTTTCTATTTGAAATGGTTGTCTTTTATTTGGAATTATTTAAAATAACAAAATTTTCGTTTTTTGGAAAATCAAGAAAATAAGTAAAAAAAATTAAGCAAACAAATATTTCGTTTGTAATTTTTTTTTAATGTCGCCCGTAAAATTGTGGCTCAAGGAAACCGCGAAAGGGGTTGGTCCTTCCGTCAGTGGAAAATGTAAAATATTTTCTTTATATATTAAGAATTATAAAATTCAAAATTTTCCAAATAAATGTGAAGGGAATGAATGATGAATGAAAGAATGAATGTAAATGTATTAATAAAATGAAGTAGGTGAAAAATAGATAGAATAATAGAAAAAAGGATATTTTTAAAGGTAAAAACCCAAATGTATAAAAGAAAAAAAAAAATTCCAAAAAGAATATAAAGGCAAGAAATAGAAAGCAAAGAATATATGGGAAAAATTTAGTAATTTTTAGATTCTTCCCCCTTTCATAACGATGGAATAAAATCGTATATATGTATATAGAAAAAAAAAAAACAATAAATTAAAAAGTATGCAACATTCAAAAATGAATGGTTTTTTATTATCCCGTCAAAAAATTAAAACAAATTGTTTTCTTTATCGTTGGATATTTTGGTAAAGTACCTTTTAAAAAAAAGTATTAAATAAAAAAAAACCGTTTCAATTTTTAAAAAATTTTTTTGATTATATATTAAAGATTGAAATAAAAAAAATTGAAAGTTCAATTCTTCCATAAATTTTTATTAGAATAAAAAAAAACAACAATAAAATTTAATAATATTTCAAAATTTACTTTTTCGATAAAGTGATGAAAACAAAAAAAAAAAAAATTAGCGGTCGATAAAATTTTTTAGTACCCAGTTTATTTAAAATGAAAAGCGCACTGCTTACATTAATTAATGTAAATAATGTTTATATAATAAGTATACGTTATATAAAAAAATATTTCAAAATAAGTTTAAATATTGAAAGAAAAAGATTAAAATAACAAAACAACAATTTAATAAACTTTAAAATTTAAAAAAAGAATATAATTTTCTTTCCCGAAAAATATATAATTATATATATATATATATATATATATTAATATAGTAGGTGGGAAATATGTTCCGGGACTTTTATTTTTGTTCGTTATTTCGGAAATTTGGCATTTCCCGGCTGTCTGGAAAAAAAAAAGGTCCTACGGCATTTTTGGGACAGTGTTTTGAATCGATAAATTTTGCGTTATATTCCGGGGGTGTACATTTTAAAAAAACCCTAAAAAAGTCGGAACATACCTCTGGCCCTACATATAATTATATAAAATATCCAAAAAAAGGGTGTATATCACAAAAAAAAATTATATAGATCACGATCAAGGGGGGAAAAAAAATCTTTTTATGTATCTTAATATATTTGATTATTATTTTTTCGGACACTGCATTCAAAACAAAAACGGAATGTTTTTTGATTCTGTCTGGGGAAATGCATGGGAAAAAAAAAAGTTTTTTTTAGAAATGTCATAAAACTTAAACAAGAAAAGTAAAAATTGTAGGTATGTAAAACAGTTTTTTGTCTACAAAAACAATTTAGATTAATTTAAAATTTAAATGTAAAAGCATTTTTTAATATTTTGAAATTTTTTTTCCCTTTTAATTGGACTATGTTTTTTGTTCATTTTATTCAAATACAAATAAAAAAAAAATTTTGCTTTTTAAAAGATTTTTTTTTAATACAGGGTGTTTCTTAAGACGCCCACAAATACATATATACAAAATGAGTCAAAAGTCCGGACTATTATTCTATAATGCTAAAAAACAGTTAGGGCAAAAAAGGGGTTTAGGACTTTTCGCTCAGTTTTAAAGAGGGTTTAAAATGTGGACTTAGTGCGATTTTAGAAAAAACCCCGTAATTTAATAAATTTTTACACAAACGAAAATGTAAACTAATATTTTTTGTCCTTGAAATATATATATGGGTACACTTTTATAGTTTTAAATAAGTTTTTTTCTAATATATTACACCAATTTATAAATGTTCACTTTGCATTTTATTATTCATTATTTTATTATTTTATTATTTATAGAAAATAGAGAGTACCAACGGATTTATGTTATATATAATAGGCACCACGGAGAAATTATTCCATCGGATGTTTCTTGTTATATACTGTATATATTTGCATACATATTTTTTGACTCTCCACCGCTATTCAGTCCATTGAAAATTGAGGATAGATTATTGTGCAATAAATGTGTTGAAGTTCAATATTAAGAGTCCATATTTTCCAAAGAAGAGCGAGGTTGTAAATTCTGCAGCACTAGATTAAAGGCTCATGGGTTAGAGCCAAAATCAGAAGATTGTAGATGGAGAATTTCAGATCTTCTTTTCTTGTTCTTCTTATTCTTTCTTAATTTTTTTCTCTTTTCTCTTTTTTTCTTTAATTTTTTAATCCGAAGTGGGACTCGGACGTAACAGTGTTCCTCCGTATATAGGTGGACGTGCCAATCGGACAATTATTTCAATTGGTCTCAAAGAAGGTGGTTTATGTACTTTTGTAGACCGAGTTTTAGGACTCTATATGTAATCAGAGTCGAACCAATGACGAAACTATTATCTCAAGCAATTGGTCTTGTTGTTATTGGATCCTTCGTTTTTATTGAGCGTGATTATATATTGATGTTTTTTTCCCCCCCCTGTTTTCTCAATATTAATCCATTTTGCTTCCTCATAGAGGAAGTTTTTGTAAGGGAAAAAAAAATTTTTTTCGAGTTTTTATAAAAATTTTTTTTTAAAATTTTTTTAAAATGAAAAAAAAAACCCAATTTTTTGTAAAAAAGTCCGGAAGTATGTATGTTTTGGTGTGGTGTGGGGTGGGGGGACGGTTTTTTTGGACACGTTTAAAATTTTAAAAATTTTTTTTAGCCCCCGGGTTTGGGGAAATTTGGCACAAAAATAGAGAAAAGGGGGAAATTTTTGGGGCCCCCAAAAAAATTTTTTTAAAACCCCCCTTTAAAACGGTGGGGGATTTTTTGCTTTTTTCCCCTTTTTTGGGGAAAAGGGGTTTTTACGCGGCCGTTTCCCCAAAAATTTTTGGGAGATAGCGATGATTTTTAATTCTAAATTTTCCGGTTTTCTACCCCTATTTCAATATAATTAATTAAAATTTGATTGATCAGATCTCGTTTTAAAAAAATTTGAAATTTCAAAAAAATTTTCGTCTAAAAAAAATTTTTTATAAAACTTGTTTTCTAAAAAAAACCAAAATTTTTAACCCAAAATTATATAAAATGGGGGGTTAGAAAAAGACTGGAAAAAATAAATTTTAAAATTTTAAAAATAAATCGTTTTTTTTAAAAAATTTTTTTAAAAATCGGGCTGTTTTTTTTTTCGTTTTAAAATATTGTTTTATTTTTTTAAAGGGGGAAAAGGGGTTTTTAGATTTTTTAGTGAAGGGGAAAATTTTTTACAGCCCCCAAAAAAAAGTTAAGTGTAAAAACAAAACCCCTTTTCTAAAAAAACCTCATGGGAACCAAAAAAAAAAATTTAAATACCGTTTAATTTTTAAACAAAAAATTTAAAAAAAAAATTTCCCCAAAACTTGGGAAAAATAGGGAAAGCAAGGGCAAGTTTCTACTGAAAATTTAAAAAAAATACGAAAAAAACAATTTTCCCCAATTTTTACTGTTTTATTTTGTTTTTGATGGAGAATATTGTTGTGGTGGGAAGGGGATTTATTCCTCATTTTTTAAAAAATTTTTTAAATGTCAAAAATTCCAAATTGGAGAGTCACAAATGGAAGGTTTTTTTAAAATTTTTAGGGCTTAAATTAAATTAATATAATGAAAAATCCATTATACAATGTAAAAACGGGGGGGTTTTTCTCATGTTTTTTTAAAAAATTTTAAAATTTTAAATGGACAATCAAAAAAGGGCCCCAAAAAATTTTTTTGAAAAAAATGAAATAATTTTTTTAAATTTTCCCCAAATTGATTAGATTCTAAATATGTTATAAATTTCAAAAAAATTTGTAAAAAAAATTAAATTTTTAGGAAAAAAACAAATATTTATTATTTTTTAAAATTTTTAAAACCCCCAAAGAAAGAGTTTATGAAAATAACGGGATAAAAAAACAGAACAATTTTTTATAAGAAGGTACTAAAGGGAAAAACCCAAAAATTTTAATAAAAAAATTTTTCAAAATTTTAAAAAAAATTTTTTTAAAAAGGGGGGGTTCCCCTTTTTTAAAGGGGAGTTTTTTAATATTTTTTTTAATTTTTTTACTAGAAAAGTTTTGGGCTTTTAAAAGAACTTTTTTAAGTAAAAAAAAGGGGAAATTTTTTATTTTGTCTTATTTTGGAATTTTTAATTCAAGTTTTTTAAAAGAGTTTTAAAAAAGTCAAAAACTCTCAAAATTTTTGGGAACAAAATTTCACCCAAAAAAGGGCCCAAATTTTTTTTGAAGCAATTTTAAAATTTTAAAACTAAAAAGGGGTTTTCATCTGTTAAAAACAAAACATTAGTTTTTCCCCCCCAAGGGGGGAATTTTTCAACCCCTGTAGGACCCATTTTTAGAAAATTAATTTTAAAATTTTTTTTTTGATGAAATCCTATTTTTTCCCCCTTTCTCAAGGTAAAAAAAATTTTTTTTAAAAATTAAAAAAATTTTTTAAAAAAAAAATATATAAATATTAAATAGATTCCGCATTTTTTCTACTTAAAAAGGGAAAGAGGTTGATAATTTTTAAAAAAAAAAATTCTCCATTTTTGTTGACGAAAAAACCCCCAAGGGGAAACCCAAAAAAAAAGGATGACGTTTTTTGTTTTTAAAAATGTAGATTCTCAAAAAACCTTTTGATGTTCGATCACAATTAGAAAAATTGTTTGGGGAAAATTTATTGAAAAAGATTGTAGTGCGAAAAAATTTTTTAAAGCATTTCAATCTGAAATGCATAAACTTGATTCCATTTCAAAAAAATTTTTTTTCCCGTCATGCGACAATGCGTCTGTCATAAAAAGGGGGAAAAAAAATTTATCGTTTAAAAAAAAACTTTTTACAAATGTAAAAAAAATTTAAAAAATTTTTATGTCCCCCTTTTTATTCCCCGGGGGTTTAAAAAACGCAGCTGCATGCGCTAAATTGCCGATTTTTGTAAAAATTTTTTTAAAAAATTTTTTCAGTTATATAACAGTAGTCCAAAGGTTTTTGTTTTTTTTAATAAATTTTTTTAAATGTTTCCAAGATACAAAATCAAAAAAAATTTTTTAAATTTTTGGGGGTTTTCTCGAGGGCCCCGTTATATTTTGTGTTGATAAGCCCCTTTTGAATCGTGGGATACAATGAAAAAATTTCAAAAAGTTTTTTTTTGGGTTTTTTGGCCCCAAAAAAAAAAAATCTGTTGAACCTTTTAGTTTTTGGGGTTTAAAAAGAGAAAAAAAGAAAATTTTTTTTTTTTAAAAATTTTCAAAACTTTCAATTGTTCAACCCATTTTTCAAGCAGTAAAACCCCAAAGGGTTCATTTTACAAAAAAAAAAATTTAAAACTTTAGAAAAAATCGCAAAATTTTTTTTAAAACAGGGGTCTTAAAAAAAATTTATTTAAAAAAACACATTTTTTCCCAAAATAAAAAAATCCTTTTAAACTCTTTGTGATAAAATTTTAAAAATATTTTTCGATGAATATCTTTGTGACTTAATGACAGAAGGACATGGAAAATGTTTTTTCAAAAATGTAGCCCAAAAAGGGGTTTTTACTTTTTATGTAAAAAAATGCCCAGGAAATTAGAAAGGGGAATTTTGTTAAAATGCATTTTTTTTTTAAATTAAAAATGTTTTAAAAAAGGGGTTTTTTCCCCAAAAAGCTTTATTTATGTAATTTTTGTTTTAAAAACGTTTAAAGATGTTTTTTTATTCAAAAAAAAATTCACGGTTTTGATTTTTAAGGGGGGGTTTTTTAAAAAAAAAAGGCTCACATTGCCCCCCTTTATTTTTCAATCGAAGCAAAAAAAACCTTGGCCAAAATTAAAAATTTTTGGGGGTGTGGAAAAAAAATTTTAAAAAAAAAATGTAAAAATGTTCCTAAATATCCTAAAATTTTTAAAAATTTAAATTATAAAAAGAAAAAGATTCACTTCCCAAAATTTGAATGCGGGTCTGGAAAGAAAATCCCCCCCTTTTAAATTTTTAAAAAAAAAAAAAAAAAAGGGTTTTTTTATTTTTATTTTTAAAATGTTTTTTTTAATATTATGTTTTTTATTACATATAAAAATTTTTTAAATTTTAAATTTTTTAATAGAAAATTTTTTTTCAAGTGAATTTTCGATCCCCAAAAAAATTTTTTAGGGCAAAGTTTTTAAAAAAGGAAAAATTTAATATTTAATAAAATAGGGTATTCAAAATTTTAAATAGTGTAAAAGCAGAGTCAGGACCCCCCCGGGGTTTTTTACTTCCACAGCAAAATTTAAAGGGGGCCAAACCTTCCCCCTGGGGTGTGTGTGTGTGGTGTGTGTGTGTGGTGGGGGGTGTGTGTGTGGTGGGGGGTGTGTGTGGGTGGGCACGGGTGTGTTTTCTGTCTTTAAAAAAAAAAAAAAACATTGGAAAAAAACCCCTATTTGTATAAAAGGACATGAATAAAAATGTTTAAAAATGGGGAGTGAGAGAGAGGAGGGAAAATACATTTTTTTTTTTAACCCCCATTATTCATTAATATGGGATAAATAATAATGTTTAAAAGAAAAATATTATCTTTTTTTCACTATTATGGTTTCATTAGACGAAAAAGGGACCAGCATATCCTTACCCGAGGCATTAATGGCAAAGAATTTTTGACTTTTAGTGCGGGTGGGGGATAATTTCTTTGCCCCCCATTAATTGGGGGGGCTTTGAGAAAAAATTTTTTACTTTTAAAGGGGGTTTTTCCCCCCGTCTTCAACGTGGGTGAATACGCAAAAAACGTTAATACTGGCCGACGAAACCCATTTCTTTTTTTTGTTTTTTTTTCTGTTTAAAAAAAGAGAATGTTCTTTGGGAAAAAAACATTTCCCCCTTTGGAAGTGATTAATTGAAAATTTTTTAAATGATGTCAAATTGGGAATTAGGAACACGTTACATTGTTTTAAAATTTTTTTCCCATGTCTCGAAAAATTTTAAGGGGTTTTTAAAAGTTTGTTTTGCTTTGATTTTAAAAAAAAATGCAAAGTGAGCCCTTTGTTTTTAAAAAACCCCCCCTTTTTTTAAAAAAGTGAATGTTTTTGCCCCAAAAAGAAAATTTTTTTAAAAGGGCGTTAATCTTTTTAAAAACAAATAAAATATCGTGGTGGGTATTTTAATTTTTAAAAAAAAAAAAATTTAAAAAATTTAAAAATTTTTTTTTATTTCCTCGGAAACCGGGGGATAAAAAGTCAAAAAAAATTTTTTGTCATTTTGAAAATTCATGTCCCCTTTTTTCTTTTTAAAAACAAAGATATTCATCGCAATCGGGGGCCTAAAGTTATATCACAAAGAAAAAATTTTTTATTATTTTTTTTTTTGAAATGAAAAAGGGTTTTTTAAAAAATGTTTCAAAAAAAAAGGGGGTTTTTAAAAAAAATTTTCGAATTTGTTCAAGGGGAAAAAACAGATTTGAATTTTAAAAAATTTTTCCTTTTTTTAATCCCCTTTTTGAATGCATTTGGAAACAAATTGAAATAATTTAAAATATTTTTAAAAATGAAAAAAAGGGGGTTTGGGTTTTCCCCCTTTTTCCTAAAGTTTTAAAAAAAGGGTTTAGCAGATTTTTTTTTTTCGCCTTAAAAACCCCCCCTTTTTTAAAAAGTTTCCTTGTTTCCCCCCCCCTTCAAAAGCTTCAACACCCCAAAAAGGTAAAACCCCCCAGTAAGGGGGAAAAAATTTTAAAAATTTTTTCCCCCCGTCTTTTGGAAAACCTTTTACAAAAATTTATTAAAAAAAAAGCAGAAGCTTTGGTACTGTTTTGTTAAAAAAGCAATTTTTCTTTTTTGTTCCCCCCCCCTTTGGCCCCCCCCTTTGCGCCGCCGGTGCGCGCCTAAAAAGGCCCCGGGTGACCCCAAAAAATGAAAATGTTTTTAAAAAAATTTTTCCCCCCTTTTCTCCCGTTTTGTTTTTTCCCCCATACATGTTTTCTGTCCTGCCCCCCGGGTGTCGCATGCCCCCCCTTTTGGTGGAATTGGTTTTTGCCTTTTAAAAAAAACCCTTAAAAAATTTTTTTGCACTTAAATCTCTTTCCTCCAAAATTTTTCTTTTCTCCCCTGTCGCCCC
>NW_027509540.1:0-11780 GCF_048541705.1 Temnothorax americanus | reverse complement strand
TAGTGTGCCGTTTCCATCCCTTTTTTTTCCCAAATTCAATCCCCATGCACGCTTCATTCCCAAATTTCATTTTTTCCCAATTCACTATTTATTTTTTTTTGCGCCTTTAATCTTTCGCGCGAGGGGGAAAAGAGTTTGGGGGAATACAAAAAATAGAGTCAATAAAGAGATGTTTTCCTTAAAAAAAAATGCGGGGGAAAAAATGAAAAAGCGGATGAGATTTTCGGGGGAGAAAAGTCGGAAAAAAATTTTTTTAATAAGAGATTAAATAAAAAATAATTCTAACTCTCGCTTTCCCCGCGTAAAACCCCGATATCTTTTTAACTTTTTCCCTTTTTTTTTCTTTTCCCATTTTTTAAACACATCGCTCGCAAAAAAGGGTTTTCTTTGGGTGTTGTTTACATTTTGTAAAGTATAGATGCGTGGTAAATGTGAGTCGGGTCCGGGGGTTCAAAAACCCCCAAACGCTGCGCTGTCGGAATCAGTCGTCCCCGCACCCCCCCGGGGGCACCAAGAACCCGCCGAGAAACGAATTTCGCGCACCCCACGAGCTTAAATAATTGCCGAACGCGCGGCAACGGAATTTTTACATCTTCAATTCCCGTCCGTCCCGCTGTTTCCGCCCCTGTTCCTGAAATTATCACAGAGGACGGTAGGCACGGTAAACACTTTTGTCAAATTCAAAATTCTTTTACGAGTAAAGCCGTGATATCCCGATATCTCGATCTCACGCTCCGTCTTTTAACTTTGAATTATCATAAAACTGAGGAGTGAACAATGGCCGCGTACAACAAAAAACGCTTTGCTCCTTTAGAAAACGATAGAAATAAATTTAAAAAAGCTATGCTGATACATTTCCCGCAAACAAAGAACAGCAAACTACAGCAACTTACAATTTCTAACTATTGATTTTCTTTTTAGGGAAATTGCAAATTTCATGGTACTTTTGGTTTTTTTGCGGGTTCTCTCTGAAAAAGTCGAACGGAACTCCCCCGAAAAAAAAAAAAAAAAAGAAACGGTCTATAATTGAAGAAAGCATTGGGGCGCTTTTTCGAAACCAAATTTGAAAGTTCGCATTGGCCTGCGGCGCGGCGCGCGGGATCGCTTCCCCATATATACAAGTCCAGCACGAAAGGGAGTACAAAAGTCTGTCGCTCTCCTCCTCCGCAATAAGTATGTCTTTAAACTCGGGGGACGGGAAATGATTTCAGGTAATCTTTTTGGGCCTAAACCGGGGTTTTTTGGGAAACCTAAGGGTTTTTGGTTTCGCCTTTTTCTTTTGAGAGATTTCCCGTTTTTTCCAATCGGGAGGGGCCGGGGGCAAACCGGGCGCAAAGGAGGGGGGGGCGATATTCGCGAAAAATTAAAAAGGTTTCGAGGGGCAAATCTAAATAACCCCGGAAGGCCCCAAGGGTCGCGAAACCCGCCCGAAAATTTTTGGGTTCGATCACGGGGGGGATCTATCCCGGCGAAACGGTAAAAACTCTGGTGGTCGAATCCCTAACGAAAAAAAAAGGGGGGCGGGGTTTTTTTCCTGGGGGGGCCCCTGGGGTCCCCGCAAAAAACACTAAAAACTCGAAAAGTTTGGGAAAAAAAGGGGGCCAAGCCAGGGGGCCCCGGGAAATTTGGCAGGGGTTTTCCGGGGGAAGAGCGGCGGACTGGAAGTCAGGACATTCCTCCGCCGCAACGGGGTTTTGTACCACGCCAAGAGGAAAAAAATTTGGAAAAAGAGAAAAGTAGCGAAAATTTCAGGGAAAAAATTGGGGTTTGTGTGTAAAATTTTTGAAAAAAAAGCTTTTTTCTATTTTTTTTTGAACATCGCGTATTTGATTATTGTTTTGTTTTAAAAAATTTTCCTAGTCGAAAAATTAATTGGGGAAACGCCCACGCGGATAAAAAAAAAGACTGTAATTGGGTGATCATTTTTCTTAGGTGGTTATTTTTTTGCCCCTTTTTTTTAAGGGGGAACCAAAGGGGGGCCCCCTTTTGGGGGAAAGGGGAGGTTGGGGGCTGGGGGGGGGAGGTGTGCGGCTGGTGGGGGGGGGGTTTTGGGGGGGGTTTTCCTTTTCCCATTTTTTTTCCGTTTTCTTTTTTGGTGCTTTCTTGTTTTTTTTTGCCTACTTTTCCTTTTCTCATCGCGCACAGTTACAGGGGTTTTTGGGGGATTAATGGGGAGTTTTGGGGTTTTTAAATTTTGTTTCGGTTTTTTCGCGAGAAGCAAAATCAAATCATTTTAATTAGCCGATGAAGCGTTGGTTATAGTGAGGAAAACAATTCGGCGTTTTTAAAATTACTGACTGGGGGTTTTAAGAAACTTTCTTTTGGGCTTTGTGTTTTGTAGCACGGGACAAAACCCCAACCGATCAAATAGTGCGGCACGTTTTTTTACTTTCTCAGTCCCGGGGAGGATCGAGGGGGCATGCGGTGTGTAGGAAAAATGCGTGTCGGCCCGGAGGGGGGGCCCTTTAAAAGAACATGTCGTTCTCCCCTTTTTTCCCCGGGAAAACCCCTTTGAGTTTAAAAAGGGGGGGGCAAAAACCCCCGGCCAAAATTCCCGACAAGTCTTTTAAAAACTCTCATTTGGGAAAGGGTTTTTACAGACGCAAAATTTTTTTTCAGGGGGTAAAGTAGAGGTACAAATGAAGGGGGGATTGTCAAAAAAATTTAGTAATAATAAAAAAATTTTAAAATGCGTACCTCAAAACCTTTTTTTCTGTTTAAAAAACAGTTTAACGTAAATGTACGAAATTAAATTTTCCCCCACCCTTGGGAAGCGTGCCCAAAAACAATAACTTTCCCTTTAAAATTTGGAGATTAAAAGGGCCCTGGAAAAAAAATGGAGTTTGAAACGATGGTATATTTTTCACAAAAATATTCACGCAGGCAGAAATTATGTCACACCCGTAGTTCACGGTTTCTTGCGAGAGATGGCAAAGGATGGCGCCCCGCGCTGGGGCATTTTGGGGTTTTGGGCTACATTGTCGGGTTTTTAACACAGCAATCGAACCGGGGACAGAATATGTCCCAGTTTATCTGGGTTGGGCATTTTTACATTTTTTAAATTATTAAATTTATTTTAAATCCCCCCCTTCTTAGTAACTAAATTTACTCCGTAAAAGGTTTTTGCGTCTAGAAGCCGTTCAGAGAAGAACTTTAAAAGAATGTGGTAAGATACCCGGGGTAGGCTTTTTTTAATTTTTTTAATTAACAAAATTTTACAATCCCACCCTTTAGTACCAAAATTTTTAATCCTGAAAAAGGATTTTGCGTTATGAAGCCGTTTCAAAGAAGAGCTTAAAAAGAATGGGGCCCGATTTTTATCTACAAACTATGCGAAAAATTGCCTAACAGAAAAGCTAAAAGTTTATTGGCTACAAATGTGCGACGAGGCAAATAAATTTTGCAGCTTCTGTGGGGGAGGGTTTTTGCGCATATTTTTTCCTTTTTAAAATGGGCCCGTGGCGATATTCGTTAGGCCCAAATTTTAATTTTTTTTTTTATTCTAATTATTTTTCATCCCCCCTTCAGGGGGACCAAATTTATCCTAAAAGGATTTTGGATTAAAACCCCCGTTTCAAAGAACGAGCTTTACCAGATATGGCGTAAGTGGGCCCGGTTAAAAAAGGAAAATTTTATTATTATTCCCCTTTCCTAGGTATGAAAAATTTTCATTTCCCCTTTTTAAAATCCTTTCTTTCCTTTTTCTTTTCTTTTTTCCCCCTTTTTCCTCCTTCTTTTCCCCCCTCCCTCCCTCCTCCCTTCGCCCTCTTCCCTCTTTTTTTGGTCCCCTTCTTAGAAGGGGAGCGAAACATTAGTGGGGTAAAATAGGATTTTTTGGAATTTAGGGATTTTGAAGAAAGAAAAACGGAATTTTTTAGGAAAAAAAACTTTTTTATTTTTTCTTTGATAAAATGTTGAGAAATGTAAACGAAAAATACATTTTAAAATGAAATATATTTATTTTTTTTATTTTATGCTCCGAAAGTAAATTTTTTAAAAATTTAAAAAACAATGAAATTTGAACATACTTTTCATACACGCACACGAAATGCACGAGACGTACGCATAGCACTAAATATTTTATTTTTTTTTTTTTTTGTGGGCCCCGGGCCCCCGCCCACGATGACGATGTCACGGAATGGGGATTCCCCGGGATATGCACCTTTACTTTGTACAACAAAAGAATAATTTCTGCAAAATTTTATTTTGGGCCCTTTTATATAGTTTTTTTCAAGTAAAGTGCATTTGCAAAATTTCGAGGAAGATGATATCACAAACACACACACAAACACACACACACCCCACAACACACCCCCACACCACCACTACGTTAAGCGGCGTATTTGTGTAATTTTAGATAATACTCGTTTACGGGAGAAATTATCGTAAGTTATACAAAACCCCGTTTACGCAAAGGGAAATTATCGAAAAATTACTAAGTAGGTAACGCTCGCGTAACGTTAACGACTCACAACACCATTTTTTATAGGGGCGTTCCACGCCAAATGGGACACCTTTTGGGGTTTGCTCTTCGATTTTTTGAAAATTTTTATGTTTAGTTTTGGTGAAAAAAGCCCATGTTTTTTTTCAAATTTTTTGTCGAACCTTTTTAAAAAATTCGATTTTAAAAAATTAGTTTTTTTTTTTAAAACCCCCAAAATTTCGAAAAGGGCCAAATAGAACGTTTTTTTTTAAAAAAAAAATTTTTTTTTTTTTTTTAACTGTATTTTAAAAATTTTTAAAATTTTTGACACAAATTTTTTTACAAAAAAACGTACGATCGATTTTCCAAATTTTTTTTGAAAAAAAAAATGTTTTCAAAAACTTTTAAGAAAATTTATAAGAGATAATAACGGGATCTTTTTTTTTTCGATTTTTAAATTTCCATCTTTTTTATCCGTGCTGAAAATATCTGAAAAGAAAAAAATTTTTAACAGGAACTATATCAATTTTATCAAAGAATAGTGTTATTAAAAATATTTTACAAATGATTTCAGAAAAAAATACGTGAAATTAAAGGTTTTTATTTGTTTGAAAAATTTTTTTATAATGCGTTTTTTTTTATACTTTTAAATTTTAAAAATCGAGATTAAAACAGAGATGAAAATTTTTTAAAATCTCAAAGTCCCTTTCCTTTGGGAAATTACAAAGATATTTTCGTTCCTGTTAGTCTAGCTCAAATATATCGTTTGTCAAATGTTTTTGCTCTGAATAAATTTTTGTTAGAGGGGTTGCATAAAATTTTGGAAAAAAAATTTAATTTTTTCCCCCATTTTATAAGTTTGAGGAGGAGATTTGTTCGTATATAAAAATTTGAAGACTTGCTCGTGCCCTATTCTTTAACAGTTCCCTTTTACTCCATCACAAGGATCTTGCCATGAGCTTCCCAAAATATGCCTTTCACCCAAAGTCTTCTTCAAAAAATTTAAATTTAAAAAATTTTAAAATTTTAAATTTTTGAGGTGCTCCGTGGGAAAAAATTTGCCAAAATCATGCGAAAATTTCTAAAAAAGTTTATTTTCAGTGCAAAAAATCTTTAGACAAGCGAAATTAGGAAAAAACAAAAACAGGAACGCAGAAAAATATCATTGGTAATTTCCAGACGGAAAAGGGATTTTGAGATTTAAACAATTTTCATCATTGTTGAACTCGAATTTTTAAAATTTTTAAACGGAAAAAAAAAAAACGTCTTAAAAAAAAAAAAATTTTATCAAGCATAAAAATAAACGCTTAAAATTTCACTGTATTTTTTTGAAATCAATTTGTAAATATTTGTAAGTAAACAGTTTTAGATAATTATTTAGATTTCCTGTGTAAAATTTTTTTTTTTAGATTTTTTTCAGCACGGATAAAAAAAAAGAGGAAATTAAAAAACGAAAAAAGAAAAATCCCGTTATTTTTCCATTTAAATTGGTTTAAAATTTGTGAAATCAACGTGAGTTTTTAAAAAAATTTTGGAGAAAATCGACAATACGATTTTTTGAAAATAAAAAATTTTTGTCAAAAAAAAACCCCCGCACAAAAAACCTAGGAAGGGTTCTCGGGAATTGTCAAAACTTTGGAAATTTGTTCACATTTGATCAAAGTTCTCAGGGCAAAATTCTTAAACAGAATTTTTTTGCTGGAGACCTCAAAGGGAATTTTATCCGCGACACAGAGATTTACCCTTCAGTTTTTAGAATAATAGACACACAGACGCGCGCTTCGCGGCGCTATTTAGCTTAATTTTAAAAAACTGTCAAAAATATGCTGAACCCGCTCACGAGTACCAGCAACAAAACAATCAGCATGCGGAAAAAGCCAACAAAGAAATTTCGAGATTTTGAGAAGATTGGAGATGGAGTATAAATTTAACACCCTTTTTTTTAAAAAGGATGATTGGTGTGTGTTTTGCAACCCTAAACCCCTGAGAAAAAAATGGCCCTTTTTCAGGGCCAAATAATGTGCAAAACCGACGCGAACCTTCTTGCGGTGCAAGGTAACGTAATCCCGACGGTTCATACTGTTATTACTTTATTCATCAATACATTAGGTTTTTGGTTTTATGGGTTTGCAATACACACAAAACAACACAATCATTATTTGAAAAACTGAAGGGTGAAATATCGTGCGCGTGAAAAATATCCCCTTTTTGGGTCTCTTTGGGGAAAAATTTGCTTTAAGAGAGTTGTGGCCCTTTGGAACTTTGATAAATGACATGAACAAATTTTCCAAAATTTAGACAAATTCGCGAGAACTATTTCCCTAGGTTTGTGCGGGGTCCTTGAAAATTTTAAGAAAAACAGTTGAAATATTTTTGAATTTTTTTTAAGTGTTTTAAAAAAAAATTTTAAAAAAAAGTCCCATTTTTTGGGCCCCTTTTTCGTAAAAAAAGGGCGTTTAAAAAAAAAAATAACATAAACAAAATCGATATTTTAAAACGGGACAAAAAAAGAAAAAAAAAAGGAGGTATTTTTAAACAAAACTTAAAAAAAAATTTCAAAAAAAAAACGGAGATGAAAAACCAAAAGGGTCCGATTTTGGGCGGACGTTTAAATATTTCCATCGCGTAAAATTTTAAAATGAACTTTGTGGAAAAAACATGTGATTAAAGGCACAAAAAAAATTTTTTGCAAAAATTTTTTGTACAAAGAAACGGGGACGATCCGGAGGAAAACCCGTGTCCGCTATCGTACGTGGGCGAGGCTCCGGGCCAGAGAAAAAAATCTATTTAAAAAAGATAGACCCCCATATTGTCGTAAAAAGTAGTTATCTATCCCTATGTTCTTTCCTCTCTATTAAATGAAGAAACGATCCTATGAGAAAGGCCCCTTTTGGAAATAGAAGCCCTGCCCGCTGTCTCACGCAAAAAGCGAACGAATTTATAACACAAAGGTGTGTTCGGGGAAACGGTAAGCGTATTGCATTTATCTTTTTCGTTCATCAGGGTAAAACAAGGAAAATAAGCAAATAGCATAATAGCGGGCTTCCCGAACGCACTAAAAAATTAATATTAGCATCTATCGAATTTTTTTAAAAAAAAAAGGGGCAGGTATTTTTTTTTTAAAAGAAATTCAACACTCTCTTAACCCAATTTCACTAAATTTAAACGCAGAAAGCAGTGGTCGGTTTGCCGGGGCGACGTTTTTTTTATAGCGGCTAGTTTCCAAATATATTTCATGAAAAAAAAATTAAACTAAAAAATTTAAATAAATATGAGAGCACAAAAAAAATTACACGAAGAAGATTTTTAGAAACGAAAGATAAAAAAAAGCGACAAATTTTTTCCCCCGGAGAAAATTCCCAAAGTGCATTTTAAGGAACGCGATCCCTTTTCTAAACGAATGAATCAAACGTTTCAGCCAGTTTTATGACGGATACAGAGGGGGTAATCTGAGCCTCAATAAAACGCAAATTTAAAGTAAATCGTTTTGCGAAAGATCTTTGATCTTAATTGTAATAAAAATTATAAAATCCCCCAAATAATGCGAAATTTGCGCAGTCCCCCGGATCGAAAATAAAGGAGCGTCGCTTTGTAATATGGGTGAACTTTTTTAAAAAAAAGCAAAAAAAATATTTGCTCCACGAAAAAGCTGACAAAACGCATTGAAAAACTGAAATTTTAACAATTTTATTTAAAAAAAATAAAGAAAAATAGTTTTTGTTTTTAAAAAAAAAGTGAGACACGTAGCATAAAATTGAATGAATTCCAACCGATAAAAATAAGTTTTTAAATTTCTTTACGGTTTCGTTCTTTTTTTTTAAAAATAAAGATGTTAAAAAAATCAAAATAAAAGTAATATGTAACAAAAAATTTCCTTTGGGGTAAATTTTTTTAAAAGGGGAAAGCAAGTTTAAAGAATAAAGGGTGAATCAAATTCTCTGAATACTTAGAAACCCTTCAATTTTTTCCCGACGCGTTGTGTAAAAAGACGGTCCGTATAAAGTTTAATTACCGCTAACAAACCTCGTAAGGCAAATTTCCCCGAAAGTTTGTACAAAAGAAAAAGAAAAAAAATTTTGGGGCAAGAAAGGAAGCGTTGTTTGATCGTCATCGTCCGTTTTAAGCGAAAAGATGTACTACCCACTAGATAAATTATAATTTTTTTGATTCAGTTCGGGACCCTAAAGTCCCCCTGGATAAAAAAATAAAACTTGTAGATCGGTTTGATTTAGCGGGGAACGTGAAAAAAGTTTCACGTTTGCCGTCTTTTGGAAAAAAAAAGCGCGATCCCTTTTTTTTCTTTTTGAGTACTCTGATACTTTTAACATAAATTTAAAAACGATTAGAAGGTACTCGCCCCGATGGAAAGAAAGAACACAAACAAATTTTTTATGATTTCGAAATCAAAACGTTGGATTTCTAAGCACAAGGAAAAACATTCTTTTGCTTTATTTTTATTTGCAAAGCAAGAACTCTTCTGGGGTGCAGTAACGGCTGTGAATACTAACAATGGAACGGGGGGGAAAAAGGAACAAGATTTAAAAGCGCAACGGAAGGGAAATGAAAGACTGGAGTTCCCTTTTTCCCACGGCCTTCGACTTTTTTCCGAGGAAAAAATATTACGCAAAATCCCCATTTGTATACAATTAATTATAATTCCGTCGAGAAAAAAATCGTCGCGTTAAAACAGCCGTCGGCGTAAACGCACCTTATGCGTTTAGATAATTAACAAATGAATAAAAAAACTAAATTTTAATATCTATGTTTATAATAATTAAATTTTTATTCAGTTGTTTTCTATATGTTATCAGCTGCGACCCTCACCTGATGCTAAGAGATGAGTGTAAAAAATCAATATATATAAATTTAAATTTATTGATTTTGGTTTTAAAATTTGTTTTCCCCATCAAGAATGGACGTAGTCCTTGAAATATTTTAACATTCATTTCATTACAAGAAAAAAATTTTTTGAGGGCAAGAGATGCAGAAATTGAAATCAATAAATACCGGTCAAAATTTTACAGTTATTATTCAATTTCAATTGGCTACTGTTTTTTTTGTCATAGAAATTTTAAACATAAACATAATAATAAAGATATATATTATATATAAACGTGGGGCAAAAATATGTAATTTTTAAAAAGGGGGCTTATCAGCCTTTATACGTTTTGCCCTTTTGACCGGACGGCCAGAAAGCATTTAGGTCACCGTTGCTAAAGGGGCAAGACGCGGCAAGCCCCCCGGGGGGCCGGCAAGCTTTTTCTCCCCGGGGTCCGTGTGAGAATTTGTGGGTGTGTACGGTACGGCATACCCCTTTTAGAATCTGAAATAAGTTGGTAACATGAAACCGGAGTTCGCTTTTCACCACGCGGGTCCCAATATCGTGGTTTTGTTTAGTTTAAAAAGTTTACATTACCGACGGAGGGAAATTGGCCCAGCTTTAGTCCCTTAAAAGCAAAGTCTACAAATGAAAACCACGTACGGGACACCCCTTTCGGGGGGGAATACCTCCCCCGGTTGGTTGCAAAAAAACCGAAACGAAAAAATTAATGACGCATAGAAATTAGCTCCTTTTTGGTAGAGGTTACCGGAAAAGATTTTAATGGATTTCCCCGAAAACGGACCGGGGAATTGAAGTCACGTTACCTTGAAACAAGCTTAAAGGTAAAGGAACACAGAAAAATTGCGAGAGCGAAACTCGGTGCGCTTAACAGTAAACAAGCAATCGGTATGGGTGAACGAGGTAAATAAAAAGTATTCTCAGGGTTTTGAATTTTTTCGAATTTTAAAACGTTTCGCTTGGTGCAATTAGAGGGAAAGGGCTCTTCCGCTTTTTCTTCTTTCCGCATCGATATTCATCGCACTTCATTCGTACGTGCCTTTGGGAGTGTCACGTGCGCGAGCACGAGTCGCGCCGATGCGCCGCAATAACGCCGACGCCGGGGTTTATCCCTCGACGGACTATTACGGTCGTCGTCTCGCTGCAACTACCTCGGGCAAAAGTTATCATTATTCGTTAAGTCATCACTGATAACCGGCGCGACTGACGATCCACGTACGAGATAACGTCAGCCGGATTCACGTCGTCGCGTCCGCGCCCCCCTCCGGCGAGTTTCCTTGTTGTATGCTGCGTTACGTAACGATGCGAGTTGTTGTTGTACGCGTCGTTAACGAGGATCTCGTTTCGTATGGAGACACTTGATGAGCGATTGATCGGAGGTACTCAATGGGTACCGCTGTCATGCAAGCTAGCAACTCGCAACTCGCAAATCAGCTTGTCATGAGTATTCTTTGTTTACTGGCTGCTATAGAGACGAAAAGAAAGAATAGAGTAAAAATTATCTATTGCGTGCGTTAGTTTAGACGTACGCACACATACACATAATAGTATGTCAATTTAATCACATTCACATAATCAAATTTTGCGTTTCCACGTCTATGCATGCCAAGATAGGTTCAGAATTATGATTAGATTACGATTTAAGTTTATGTGGTTCACTCTTTGTAATTTCGTAAAGATATCCGTTTTCATCATGTTGAATAAATTAAAGAGGATTACAGTGAATACAATAAGCTGAGAATATCTCGCACGAATATAATAAATTGCCGTGTTGTTGTACTTGTGGTCACTGTTGTGCGCACCTTTAAGAATAGTCTATAATAAACTCTGAATACACGTCTGTAATAAGTACAGATAATATCATTATAAATAGTTAATCGTAAATTGTCTTGCATATTTCTCAGGCTCTTCAGAACAAAAATGACTTGTCGAGGTTTTGGTGTGCAAGCAGGAAGATATCAATGAAAATGAGATGCAGAGCTATCGCTTGGAGAGGACGGGGGAAAAAATTTTGTTGGTTTAAACAAAAGGGAGAATTGTACGCGATTGGTACCAAATGCACGCATTACGGGGCTCGCTACATACCGGCGCGTTAGCAGAAGGACGGGTGAGATGTCCGTGGGAAAGGCGCGTGTTTTAACATCAAAACCGGGGACATTGAAAAATTATCCGGCTTGGACTCTCTACCGTGCTACAAGGTAATTTACGAACTTATCAAATTCTCTCCTATACATATTTGTTTTAACATGTTATTTTTTTTGTACGCTTTTTAAACAGGGGCGTGGACGAAGCGGTCTTGTTCACGTAAGAGCCAAAAGTAAGGACTGGATATAAAAAAACGCACGAAAGGGTATGTCTGCACGTGACCCTGAAATACGAAAACGGTCGTAATAGTTGGCGGTGGGGCCGTCCGGTGCGACTTGTGGGAGAGTCTGCGACAGGAAGGCTTTACAGGAACGCGTCGTTATGGTGTGCAGAGAGAACCCGGTACCTACGTCGAAAAAAATGTCCCCAAAA
>NW_027509539.1:0-11883 GCF_048541705.1 Temnothorax americanus | reverse complement strand
AAGACAACATTAAAATCTTACACTTGACCCTACATCAGACAAATATTTTTTCCCCTTACACAGAAAAAAAAGTGTCAAATCAACACTGAAATATTATGTACTTTTTTTTTAATACACAGAATATAAAATCTTAAAAAAGTTTAATTGCTTTAAAACAAAAAAAAACCGGGCTTGAATGAATCATTTATTAAAAGTAAAAAAGGGTTTTAATATTTCAATTAAGAAAAAATTTAAAAATAAAATTGAATTTTTATAGAAAATTTTTATTTTTCTTGGTTTAAAAATTTTAAAATTAGTGTTGTTTTAAATATACTTTTTTTTTTATGAAAACAAAAAAAGTTAACTCATAAAAAAGCGTTTAAAGGGGCATTTTCATCTTTGCGGTATTCTCACCCAAAAGCCCGAGGGGGCCAATATTGCCCCGGCGATTTATTTTGTCCAAGCGTCGACGGGCGATTTCACCCTCGCGATTACTGGGTTTCAAAAGCAGTAAAAAGGTTAATTTTTCTAAAATCCCAAAATTTTCCACATATATTTTTAAAAAAAATTTTTGGAATTCTTTAAAATAGGGCTTTTCCGAATTTTGATATTTTTTTTGGGGTTTTCTTTTTGGTAAAAACCCTGTTGTGATTTCCCGCCCGTGAAAAACCCAATGGGGAGACCCGAAAAATATTTACCTTATCTTTTTTTTTACCAAATTTTTAAACCTTATTTTTTACCCTTTTTTTCCCAACAGGGTTTTCCGAATTTTCCAACTTTTTAAAAATAAAATCCCGGCTTCGCGCGGGGCCTCAAAGCACCCCCCCCCGCCAACGTTTTTGGGGCCCGCGTTTGCGCGGGCCTCAAAGTAATCCCCCCCCGGGACTCCAATTATTACTCTGTTTAAAATTTTTTTTTTGTTTTTTTAAAAAACCCCCTTTTTTGGGTATACGATTTTTTTTGGTAAAGATTCTGGATTTTTTTCCCAATGGAGGTCCTTGATTGCTTGTTTAATCAACTTAATTTTAAACTTTTTCCCTTTTTTGGTTGCTTAAAAAAGCCCCATATTTTTTTGACCATGAAAAAAACCGGATTTTGGCAGTAAACCCCAACTTTTTTAAAGTTTGCCCTTTAAAGATTTTTTATTTTTATAGCAAATGATACTCGAATGGGAAAAACTTTTCCCCGGGTTAAAGTTTGGGAATGGAATTTCCCGAGCATTTGTAATAAAATCGATTTTGGGGAAGAAGCCCACTGGCCTCGACAGGCCCTTTTTAAAGAACCTCCGCATAAATAAGATTATTTTCAAATCTGTAACAAAAAATTTTGGTGCCATTGCAAAGTCCCCCTTTTTAGTATTTAAATTTTTTTTTAATAAAATAATTGTAACACTGACTTTTATTTTAAGTCGATGAACTGGCATTCCAGAAGGTGTCCAAAAATTTAAAAAAATCAGTGGATAAATTTAATTTCTTTTTGTGGGGTCATCACTTAAAAATAGAGCAATTTATTTAAAATTTCCTTTTTTTCTCCTTTCCCTTTAAAAAAAGGGGTTTCCCTCATTTAATTTTTTAAAGTTTCTTAATTTTTTGGGGCAAAGAAACGTCGATCTGGATTTTCTCTAATTTTTTCCCTGGTGTTTTTCACCAAAAAACTCAGTTAAAGATTCCCTTTTTAATAAAACCTGGGGGGTTTTTAATTGTATTTAAGATTTTTTCCCCTCTGTTTGACAATTTACCCTTCCCTAATTGCAAAGCCAATTTTCAAAATTTCCTTTTTATCCCCAGTTCCTTTTTATTTTTTGCTTTTAAAATTTTAAAATGAGTTTTCATTTCTCCATATAGGGTTGTATTTGACCCAAAAAATTTGGGGAAATGAACTGCCCGTTTATTAATGTGTGAGGGTTCATGAACAGATCATACCCCTTCAGTCTCCACATTGCTTCGGAGCAAATAACATATCTTTGCTCCAGGTTAATTAAAATTCATCTATTTTAATTAACCTTTGCCATCTTTGCTTGTACTTCAATTTTCCGCACATAAAAACCCCTTTTTGAAATTTTTTTACCCCTTATGGCAAATCCCCCGGGGAAAATTTTACCCCTATTTCATGTTAAATCGTGTAAAAATTTGGTTCCCCCCTTTCTCTCTTCTCCGGGTCTCTCTTTCTCTAAAAAAAAAAAAAATTTTTCTAAAAAAGGTTTTTTAAAAAAAAACCCAACACTTTATGGCACTCCCCGGGGGAAATTTATTTCCCCGGTTTTTATATATAATTCTTTTAAATTTGTCAATTATTTCCCCCCAAAATTAGAAATTAGAAAAAACCCGGGGTTTTTGAAAAAAACCCCCGGGGGAAGCAAAAAAATGGGCCCCGACATTTTCATTCCCCGGGAAATTCTACCCCTTTTTCCAAAACTTTTGGGGAAAAATTCGGTTCCACAACCAAAGAGTAGGGTTTGCGTAAAAAAAAGACAGACAACAGACAAAACAGACAGACGGGGCCCGGGACTTATTATATAATATTTGGGCCCCTTAAAAAAGGAAACCCATTATCTCTGTTCGTAACTGAGAAAAAGTGTCCGTATTTCTTATTAAACCAAAAAAACAGCAGTCAATTCTTGGGGAAATGTTTTACTAAACCAGTAGGACGGGAGGAAAGGAAAACGAGGATGTCCCACGCGACAAAAAAAAAAATCATAACAAAAAAAACGGTATTTTTGCATAAAAAAAGGCACCCCCCCCCACGCGAGGGGGGCAAGGGGGGGCCCCGGCCCCCCCCCCACATCCACCTCCGGGCCCAAGGCACGTGGGGCCCCGCCCCCCCTCTTTAAAAGTGGAAACTTGAAATTGGGGCAGCATTTGGGTTTCTATGAAGTTAATTAAAATAGAACAATTACGGGCTTTTTAAATTAATCGATCAATTTTCCCTTTAAAGCCATTTATACAAAAAAAAAGAAAAAAGAAAATTATAGTATAGGGAAATTTAAACAAAACTTTAAAATAAAAAATTTTTTTTAATTTTTTTATTGTAGGTAGTTCTTTTTTAAAAGAAAAAAAAAAGAGGGCTACCAAATTTTTTTAAAATTTTTTTAAAAATAGCAGCACTCCACAAATTGTAATCTACGTAAAAATTTTCCCAGTTTTCCCCTATGCACTGAGAGTGAGGGGTACGAAATTAAAAGTAAAAAAATGAGAAAAACTAGAAAAATTTGTAGGGGGAAACCGCAACCGGCATCGCATGCAAGCTAGAACGAGGCGCTTTCGATACGCCTATACAAGTCGCCAGGTAAAAGGAATCCCTTTCACGTCTGCCCTTGTAACCTAAAAAATATCTTGAAGATATTAAATATTGAACACGATAACCCAAAAAGAAATCTTATATATATTTATTGTATCGGGCAATAGGGTTGTTTGAAAACGGGAAGTTGTTTGATTTGATTGAAAAGATATAAATTTTTTGACTCCCCCCAGGGTTTTCAAGGCGGGTTTTGGGGGGGAAGGTTCCCAACCCTTTTCATATAAAAAATTAGTGCGGGGCCCCACAATAAAACTTTTCCCCTTTTCCTTTGCCCTTTCCCTCCCCAGTCTTCGTTGGTTTCCCCCTTCCTATTCCTGTTTCAGCCCTTTCCTTTCCGGGCTGTCTCCTGGGCCCCCGGGGTTTTTTGGGTCCTTCCCGCCCTTTTGGAGTTTTTTCCGTTCTTGTGTTCCTCCACCTTTCCCCCCCCCCCTTTACTCCTTTCTTTTCCCCCTTCCTCCACCTCTTTCCCATTTTAATTCCCCCCCCTCTCTATCTCTTTTATCCCCCATCCCCCTATCTGGGCCCCCGCTATCTTTCCCTTAGACAAACCTTGCTTTTTCCCTTTTTTTTCTAGCACCATCCCTTCTTCTCATTTCCCCCGCCTGCCATAAAGTTATCCCTTCCATTTAACCTCCCCATTTTTCCCCCCCTTCCCTTTCCCTTCTTCTCCCCTTTCCCCAAAACCCCCGGAAACCTGTTTTCCCCCCTCGTTCTTTTCCCTTTTCCCTCTCTTTTTCGCCTTCTCCAGCCTCCCCCACCTTGCCCTCCCCTCTTCCTCGAAAGGGGCCGTCCAAACCCCCAAACCCCAAAACCCCTTTCCAAAAATCTCAAAATCTTTGAAAACTTGCCCCCTCCCTCTCATCCAATTTCCCCCTATCAAAAACCCCTCCCCCCTCCCTCCCTTTCCTTTTTAGGGGCCCCTTTTTTCCTTTCTACCTACCCCCCTCTTTTCCTTTTTTTTTTCCATAGGCCCGGGCTGTCCGTTCAAACCCTCGCTCCACCGCTTTATTTCCCCGTCATTTTACCCCTTCCCAATCCCCTTCCTTCTTTTGGCCCCGGGCCAAAAATCCAGCTCACGCACGCTCGTCACTTCCCCCCCTTTCCCCTTTCCATTATACGTCGCCCCTTTTTCCCTTTTCCTTCCATCCCCCTATTTATCTGTTTCCCGGGCCCCCCCCAAACTTTAAAACCATCGATCTGGGGAGCCGAAAATCCCTGCTCTGTTTCCGCAACCCGCCGCGCCACCACGCCCCAACCCCCGTTTTCGACAGGGGGGGGGGGCCCAAACGATCGCCCCACGATACCCCTGCTAAACCCAAACCCCTCAGCTCCCCCGCCGGGTTTTTAAAGGGCTGGAATTTTTTCCCTTAAAACCCGCCCCTTTTCTCCCTCGCCCCCCTTGTTCCTCCCCTTAATTTTCAAATTCTAGTCCTTCCTCCCCGGTTTTTCCCTTCCATTCCCTTAAACCTTTTTCCTTCCCTTCGTATATTTCCTCCCCTTTTCCCTGCTCCTTTTTAAACCTCGGCCCGTGCGTCCCAAATTTTTTCGGTCCCTTTCCTTCCTCTCAGTGTACCAAAACCCTTTTCAGTAATATTCCCCGCCCCGTCTAAAAAATTTTTTTCCCCTTTCTACGCCCTTCCCAGCCTCTCCCCCCTTTTCCCCCCAAAAAACCCCCCCCCCGTTGAGTCCCGCGCCGCCCCCATCTTACTTTTCCCTCCTACGCGGGCCCCCTTTTTCCCCGCTCCCCTTGCCAAAACCCCTTTCCCTCTGCACACCATTTTGCTCCCCGTCATCACCAAAGACCCCGCCCTGCGCGAGGCCGGTGATCTGCGTCAGTGCGGCCCGCCCCAGCTGTCTCCCCCCTCTCGCTCCAACAGGTTTCCTAACCTCCATATCACTCAGCCCCTTTTATCTCCCCTTTTTCTCCTTTTCGATTTTCCCCCCCCTTCATTTTCCCCATCTCCCCTATGGCCCCTCCATCCAGTCCGCCTTTTCCCCCCCTCCCCCCTAATTCTCTCCCTCCGCACCCTTTTCCGCTCCTCTCTCCTTGGGCCGGCCCCCCGTCCAAGTTCCCCCGTTCTATCTCCCAAAAAAAGCAAGTATTTTATTAAAAACAATTAATTATTAAATACCTTATATCGGAAATTTCTCTTTTAGTTGTTTTTAAATATTTTATTATTCGCCATATATAATAATAATAATATTATAAAATATATATATATAATTTGGGATAAAATAAATAAATAGAAGTTTTAACGAATAAGAAAATTTGTTTTGAATAAAAAGGGGTTATTCGAGTGATAGGAAATCTTTTAGGTTCAAACCCAAACTTATATCTAAAAAAATTTTCATGAAAATTTTAAAAAAAACCAAGATAATTTAAAATATTTCTTTTTAAAAACAAAATACAGGGTCCCCAAAATTTTTGGTTTACTTTTTTATTTGATAGAGCGAACCCAAATGGGGGTCGAAAAGCCCCTGTACCATTTTACAATTTTCGAAATAGTTACGAGTTATAAGGTTTAAAAAAATCGCTTTTACCCCGCCCCCGCCAAACCCAAAACCCGGCGCGGAGAGGGCGGCCGCCCCGCGGTGGGGCGCCCGGGCAGTTGTTTACAAACAAAGCGGTTTGTTTAAACGCACAAACGGCGCGTAAGGGGGGGCCCCCCTGTCCAAGCGAATATAGTTTCTCCCCTTTTTTTAAATAGAAAAATTTTTTCAAAAAACAAGTTTTTTTTTATGCGTCGTATTTACTTTTGTGTGCCAATCCCCCCAGGAAAATATCTTTTTTTTTTTTTTTTTTTTTTTTTTTTTTTTTAAAACTTGCTTAAAAAAGCGTTTACTCAATTTAAAATTTTTTTTTAGTAATAAGGGGTTGTTTTTAAAAGCAAGAATATTTTTTTGGATATTGTCTTAAAGTAAAAAAATTTTAAAAAAAGATCTTTTTTTATGTACCGAAAGAAAAATTTTTTATTTTCTTCAAAAAACAAAAATAAAATTTTCAAAAAAAAGTCAAAAAAATAAAAAAAAATAATTGAGGACCCTCGGATTAAAATGGGGAAAGGTATGAGGGTCAACGGCGGGATCACGGGGCCCCAAATATAAAAAAAGTTTTTATTTCGCCCGTTTTGATACATTCCCCTTCCCGATCCGTTTTTTTGGCTCATTTTTTGACCCCATCCTTAAAACCCCTAGTTAAAAAAATTAAAGGGTTACACGTTCCCCGACCGTATGGTGGTTTTTTGTTTCAAAGTTCAAAAATAGACCAATTGCCCCCATATCTGAAAAGGGGGTTCAATTAATGTTGAATATTAAAAGCCTTAAAAACTCACCATTCGATTGAAAACTTTGGAAAAACCCGAGCCATTATAAATAAGAATACTCTTGCGAAAAAATTTGCCCAAATCTTTTCGACAGGGACACATGCAACAAAATTATATGAAAGGTTTTGCAAAAAGGGGCAGTCGTAGGTCAACAAAAACCCCGGCGAGGTTTAATAACAAGCACGTTTTTACAACCGTCTCAAAATGACAGGGTTTTTTTTTGCATAAATGCATATGCCCACGGTTTTGGGGCAAATTTTTTAATCCTGCCATAAAACTTTGGCTTTGGGAAAATGGGGGTTTTTTTTTACTTTTTGGTACATCCCAATTTTGGGGACTTAAAATCGTCCCTTTTTTTAATAACCCCTCGCCGGTGGGTTAAACCTACGACATGCCCCTTTTTGAAAAGACCTTTCTTTTTTTGTGTGTCGTCGACAAATCGTAAAAGTCTTCTCGCAAGATTTGATTTTAAATTTTTAAACCGCTTTGGCTCTGTTTTTCCCCACTTTTTTTTCAGACCAAATGGTTTTTTTAAAAAGGGATCTTTTTTAATTCTAAACCATTTTTTTTAAAACAAATTTACAATATGGATAAATTTTGGTCAGGGTTTCGATACTTTAAAGGGTAAAACTCCCAAGGGTAGGGGAAAAAATTTGAAAATTTAATTCAAAATCCCGCTAAAATTTGGCTAAAGTTTGACCGAAACTTTCCGGGTTTTGTTTTTTGAAATTTTTTTGTTTTTAAAAAACGACGAAAAATTTCATTTTATTTCGAATTACGCACTGGGGTTGCGTTGCCCCTCATACCCTTGATTTTCTCCTTCAAAATAATTAAAAAATTAAATTTTTTGGTTTAATTTTTTGGTATTTTTTAAAACCTAAAAAAGAATTGAAAAATTAGAATTTAAAATTTATTTTTTTTTAAGTAATTAAAAAAAAAAACCATTTTTGAAAGATCATCTTTACTTAAAAGAGAAAAACTGATTAATTTGGGTTTTTTTAGCACTAGAAAAATTTTTTTTTTACTTTGTGGTAAGGGAACGCCTTTTTAACAAATTTAATATCTCTTTAAAATTTTAAATAAAATTTAAATTTAATATACTAAAGAAAAAAATTTTTTTATTCTAACTACTTAAAAATTTATCGAATTATTTTTAAAGTTTAAAATTTGGGAAAATGCAAAATTCCCAATTAGGTCTGGGACAAAATTTTAAATTCCCTAAAAATTTTTTAACTTATAAAAAAAAAATTTTGGGGGAAATTTTAAAAATTATTCCCTAATTGTTTTCCCTTTTTTTTAATTATGTACGTTTTTTTTAATACTTGAATTTCTTTAGGGACAACACTCGAAATTCTGGAATTTTTTTTTTTTTCCTTTTGGGGAAGAAAAGGGGGTTTTTTAAAGAAAGAATATTTTTTGTTTTTTTAAAAAAATTTTTTCCCTTAAAAATTTTTAAAAAGGGGGAAAAAAGTTTTATTATGTAAAAAAAAAAGAATTTATACCCCTTTAAAAAAAACTTATACAAATTTTAAAAATCAAAAAAGTAAAAATAATAAGAAATCAAATTTTTTTTTAAATTTTTTATTTTTTTTAAAATTAAAATAGTTAAAAAATTTTAAAATTTAGAAAAATTATTTTTTTTAAGAAAAGGAGTGATGGTGTATTTAAGATTATTATAAAAATGAAATATTCTTTGCAAAAGTTTGCGCCCTTAAAAAAGAAGGGAAAATGGAAAATTTTGGTTTTCTTAGCACGGAATGATTTTTTTTGACCCTTTTCGAACGTTTTTTGGCATTAAATATTTTTAAAAAGTGGTTTAAAAAACCTTTTGGGGACCCCTATTTAAAAAAAAAAAAGGGCCTGCTATCTACCGCAAGTGGGGGGAAAATGATGCCCCTCAAATCTTTTCCCTTTGCCACAAAAAAAAAAAATATTTTTTGGCTCGCATTTTATTTTCGCGATTCCCTTTCATGCCCAATTCACGCGCAAAAAATTTCTTTTCCAGACTAAAAAAACCCAAATTACTTTTTTTTCCCCTTTTTTTAAGGGGCATCTTCCCCCCAAAGAATTTTTTTATTTTTATAAAATTTTTAAAATACACTCATCCTTCTTTACTTAAAAAAAATAATATTCTAAATTCAAATTTTTAACTTTTCAATTAAAAATAAAAAATTAAAAAAAAATTTTGATTTGCTTTTTTTTTGACTTTTTTTTGAAAAAAGGTAAAAAGTTTTTTTAGGAGAAAAATTTCTTTTTTCCCCGTACTTTAATAAGACTTTTCTCTAAAATTTGTGTTTAAAACATTTTAAAAATTTTAAAAAAAAAATTTCTTTTTTAAAAAACCCCGTTATTTCCCAAAAAAAAAAAATTTTAAATTCCAAAAAATTACATTGTGTTTACATAATAGAAATTCAAGTTTTAAAAATTTGGGTTTCCCAAAAGAAAAATTGGGGAAATTACAATTATGTACAAATTTTAACCCAAAAATTTTTTTGCCCTAACGAAAAAATTTTTTTCAGAATTAATATTTTGTCTAGACATAATTGAAATTCTGTTTTTAATTAAGCTTAAAAATTTAAATAAATTAATTATTCTAGACTAAAAATTAATTTCTTTTTTTTAAAGGGTTCGTTTTAAATTTTAGTTTTTTATAATGATTTAAATAGTAAAAGGGCCCGGGGCCGTATAGCACACGAAAAAAAAAAATATCATTTTATGCTAAAAAAAACCAGTTCCCCCCATTTTTCTCTTTTTTGGAAACGATGATTTTTTACAAAAAGGGGTTTTCCCTTGAATTTTACTTAAAAAAAATAATTTTCTACTTTCAAATTTTTCATTTTTTTCCCGTTAAGAATAAAAAAATTAAAAAACAAAATTAAATTTGCAAATTAAATTTTGATGGAAACCCCAAGGCTATGAGGATCGGGCCAGATCACATTTCGAATATCAGAAAAACGTTTTATTCGTCTTTTTTGATCCTTAAAATCGTCCGTACGTTTCGGCTCAAATTTTAAAGCCATTTCACTTATTTACGAAGTTAAGTTAAAACGTTTCCGTACCGTATGGGGAGTTTACTTTGATTAAAAGTACCCAAAAACAAAGCCCCAAGGGATCCTTTTTTTTTCTGTTTTGTTTAATTAATGTTGAATTTTAAAAAAGGTTTTTTTTTCTTTTTTTGGGAAATCCCCACCATTGGGTTTTAAAAAAACCGGGAAATAAAAGACCCATGGTCCATAATGAATATCACTCCCCTTGCAAAGGGGACTTGACGTTTTGTGGGGACAGCCCCCAAAAATAATAAAAGGGTTTGAAAGAAGAGGCAGGGTCGTAGTCAAACAAAAAAAACCGGCGGGTTTTAAAAAAAGCCCCTTTTTGAACCTGCACAAATTGCTGTACCATAGTAAAACGCCGATTTGCCAACGCCCAAATTTCTGAGCAGGGTTTAAACAATTTGCTCAAAAACGTGACATTGGAAAGATGCAAGAAAACCGGTTTTCATTTTGGAACGGGTTTTTCAAATCGTGCTTTGTTATAATCCTCGCCGGGGTTTTGTTTTACCTCCGGGCATGGGCCCCTTCTTGCAAACCCTTTCCCAAACCCTTGTTGGGATGTGGGCGTGTCGATAAGATCGTCCAATCCTTCCCCAGCCGAGGTATTATTATGTAACCCTTCTCTTTATTCCACGGTTTTTGGGGACCAAATTTGGGGATTTTCCCAAAGGGGGTTTTTTTTAAAATCTCAACATTAATTGAAAAAATTTTTCAGATTTTTGGGTCAAATTTGGGCATGTTTCTAATACTTTGAATCATTTAAAATCACCAAAACGGTACGGAGAACGGTAACCTTTAAATTTTTGGGAAAAATATTATAAACCCCCTGAAGCTTAGATGGCCCAAAAAAAGGCCCCAAAAGTACGGATCGATTTTTTTTTTAATTATCAAAACGACCCAATAAATCACTTATTTCTTTATTTCGCATTGTGATCTTCGTCTGCCCTCATAGCCTTCTCCCATTTTTTTTCCCAGGGGCCTCATATTTTTATTTATTTTTTACTTTTTTTTGATAAAATTTATTTGTTCTTTTTAAGGGGGTTTTAAAATTTTTCTTTTGAATCCCTAAAAAAAGACTTTTCTAAAAAAAATTTTCATTTTTTTAAAGTTTTTAAAAAAAAATTTTTCCCTTGGCTTAAAGACAAACCCTTATTACTAAAAAAAAAGGGTTAATTTATTTCGCTTTTTTAAACATTTTTAAATTTTATATTTTTTCCCGGGGTATGCCTGGGGCACCTATTACATACTCCACAAAAAAATTTCTTGTTTTTAAAAAAATTTTTTTTTTTTTATTTAAAAAAGGCCCCAAAAACTATCATCGCCCTTTTAGGAAAAGGGGCCCCGCGTTCCGCCGCTTGTATAAAACCAACTGCCCCCGGGCCCCGACCGCGGGGGGCCCCCCTTCCCGCCGCTTGGATTTGGGGAGGGGGGGTAAATAAAATTTTATTTTTTAAACATTAATAACTTTGTAACTATTCGAAAAATGGCCAAAAAAGGAAAAAACTTTTTCGACTCAGTTTGGCCCCGCTCAAACTAAATTTAAAAAAAATCCCCAAAAATTGGGGGACCCTGTATAAATCTAAAATTATTAAAAAATTGTTCAAAAAACCCAAGCTTTTTCCCTTTATAATACAAAAATTAGTTTTTTAATAATAATAGGGAATTAATAATTTTTAAAAAATTTAATTTAATTTCTTTAGATGAAATGTCAAGTCATACAAGCAATGGAAATTCTGCTGGATTTTTCCCCGAAAAAGAACCCCGGAAAAAATAAGAGGTCGAGTTTTTAAGAAAGTTGAGGCCCCGGAAAAAAAGGTTTGGGTTTTTATTAAAAATTTAAAAATTTTGTATATTTTGAATATATTGGTATTCAATATTAGAAAAGGTTATTTACCTTGCAGAAAGTATATGGGGAGCAAATAAACAAAAAAAGCTAAATAGCTCCGGAAAGGGCCGGGTTAAAAACATTTCCAAAAAAAAGGATAAAGGGTTTTTTGTTTGTAAAAGAATAACCAAAAAATTTTTAAAAACCAATGCATATATTTTTATTTTTTTTTTCCCTAAGTTGGGTTTTAGAATTGAAAAATGTACCTTTTTTAAGAAAGAAACGAAAAAGGGGGGGGGGGAAAAATGGCAAGGGACAGGGGGGTGAACCCCCCAAAATTGGGTTTAAATTTTAATGCCTTTTAGGCAAACTTAATTGAAAATTTTACTCCCCAGGGGCCCCGGGTTGG
>NW_027509538.1:0-10000 GCF_048541705.1 Temnothorax americanus | reverse complement strand
ACATATACACAATATTCGATGATTTTAAATAAAGCAAATTGCTGTAAACAGAACGATCGCAGCAATAATATTATAATTGCACTATTGTCTGTTTATCTGTCAATATCTGTTTGTAATGTAAAATATTGCTACATATTGAAACTTAATATTTATTAATTAAAATTACAAAAATGTACCTGAAATATAATGAAAGTTGCCAAAATGCCAAAAAGTAAAATTAATTGAAAGTCGAACAAATTTAGATTGTTGATAAGGACATAGACCAACTACAAGTAATAGAAGCCGATTGAGTCTGATATGCAAACAGTCGATACAGATCATTTCTTTATTGAGCATTGAAATGCAATTGACGGAAAAAAATTGATTCGCTTGTTTTTTGTTTACTTGCCGATTGAGTTTTCTTGTTTCCTTTTTTTTTTTTTTTTTTTTTTTTTTTTTTTTAATTTTAATTCAACACAAATTGTCTAATTTAATGTACACGCAAAATATGACAATATACCCCCGTGTGATCAAAGTACCTTATGAAACAATTTTTGCTGGCTATTTACACCTTTTTTTAGAGAAAAGTGTGTGGTGCAATCGATTGATTTGAGTATGGCAGCAACGTAATAATGATAACAGATGTTTATTTCCCATAAAGAAATTCACTTCGTGAAGAGTCTTGCGTGACAGCGGACTGCGCAGATGCGATTCCACCCCTTATTCCAGCGCGTTATACTGTAACGTTCCTCATTCTATAGTACTCGCTGTCTTGAGTTACGGTTATGTCTTCGCAATGGTACAACTTGCACTTGAAATGTCGACGTAACGGTTGTCAATATATATTGTTGATAAATGTTACATATAATTCTTTCTTGAAAATATCTTTGATTCGAGTAGATTTGTATTTCCTAAATGGTGTTTTCTTACTTTTGTTTGCTGATTGAATATATTCTATAGTTTTGTTTCTTTTTTTATTTAAATATTCAGTTGAGTTGCCTAATTTTATTGACATGCAGTGCATAGTGAACGAAACATCGCCGTGAGATCAACATATTTGGCCATTTACATTTTTATTCTAGAAGGGATGCACAGTTAAGTGATCGATTTTTATGTGACAATAAATTAACAGATGTGTTTCCATCAGCAAGTGTTTTGTTGAGGGACTTGTGCGACAGTTGACGGTGCAAGTGCGGTTCGACCCCTTCCAGCGTAATATATTTTATTTTAACGTTCTTCTTTCTAGTGTGTGTCTTAAATTTTGTCTTAAGTGTTGACGTTTGATTCTTGAAGAAGAATCTTAGCTCGATACCTTGACGTAATGATTATATATCAATATACATTGTTGGTAAATATCAGGAAATTTTCAGTAAAAATATCTCTATTTTATGTACGTTTGTGTGTTTTCTAAATTTTATTTTCCAAAATCTTACATCCATATGTGTTCAACATGCTTGATATCTGTACGATATATTTTATATTTACATTTCGGATTTCATATCGCAATATCTCCGTCCGTAGGATACGTAGAAAAAAAATAAAAACATTTTCTCCTTATATAAATCGAACCCAAGCTATCGATTGAGCTTACTTAGAACTTAATCGATTTATAGCCAATTTCTTCACCGTTGGATAACTCTATCCTTCGATTAACCATAGTTAACCGCACTCTTCATTTTTTTCTGAAGGTGCAGTTAGAAAGAATATTAACTTTTTAGATTATAGTTTGTAATTTGTTTTAATGTGCTAATTAGTTTCTTCACTATCATTATTTCACTACACTTTACATCAATTCTGCATCGAATGAAGAACGGTGAAATACGACACTGCCGTGCTCAGTAACTATAATAACACATAACTTTTTATTTTTATCTATCTATAAAATATATTTTACATTTAACACTATTTTGAAAAATATTCTTCTTACCGTAGCAGCACCTTCTAACGATCCCACGAATAGCCCAGCAATATTCATAGTGAACGCCTTGGTACCTTTTTGCAAGAGAAACAGGATCATTTTTTGTATTTGCAACGGAGTAACGTACCACTGGACATTGTATCTACATTATGATAAAATAATTAATGATTGAGAAAGATAAAAAAAATCTGCCAATAAATTTGATACACGTTAAGACTCCTACTGGCTTGATTGCCAAATCTACGTTGACAGTACAAACAGTGTTACACGTTGCAAAATTGTGAACTGAAAAGCGTAAAGCTAAACTATTCTTTCGACGTACAACGTTATTTTTTGTTTTAGTGCAGTAATTTTATATTTAAAATAATTGTCGTAGTGTGTTAAGTATAGGTACCAAAGACTCCTGTTTATAATATGTGAAAGTAAATATTTATTTCAATTTGGCAGCTATCGGCTAAGGATGGCTTGTTTTCGTCTTTAATTAAGTACAATTCAATTCAACATGTAGATTTCGCTAACAAAAGAGGAATTTTTGGTATATTCTATCGATTACAAACATTATCTTATTGAAAAAACATTTTTATTTTAATATACGTCGTAAGAATTTTCATGATACACCTATTTTTCTCGCTTTTGATGTCATCAATTCAAGATGGCTGCAGTGAGTGAACAGAGGCCTTAACTGTATTTTTTTATTGCATTGATTGATATAAATGCGCATGTAATTATATTATATAAATATTATCCTTACACGGTGGTAAATACCTCATTATTGTGATTCGTAATTTCCTGTGCGAGAAAGTTTGCTGCAAACATGTAACAAAAATGGATGATGAAAAATATTAATCGTAACAAAAGTTCTTTAACGTCACAGCTAAGGGATACCATCTGAAAAATCTAAAGTACAAGTGCATCTTAATGATTGTCGTAAAACTAAATTAATAACGTCAAACCAAATAATAATAAATTAGAACTCTTAATGGAAATTTAATAATAATTGGTCTCGTTACTGTTATTAAATATATTATTAAAAGAAGGCGATACGTACCCGAAAAAAATTCAGACTCGCGCAAATCACCCCGACTATTATCAACAAGGAGAACATTACTTTAAATCTAGATATTGTCGATTCGGAGAATCTTCAAAAGAAAAAAAACATTATTCTATACGCGATATTATCGATTATTATAAATGTTGTATAATTACTGTTATATGAATACCAACTTCATAGCTTTGCGATGCATATCCACGGCATAAATTAATCCCTTATAAATTAAATTCTTATTCTTCAAGCTGTTTTTTTCCAGAATTTCAATTGTTATTGCTTGTTTAACGCGATAACTGCGTGATTTATTTGCCATAACTATATAGGTCTCTTCAAATTTACGATCAAGAGACACGGTAGTGTCTCGCGCCAAGTACACGCGGAGCGAGACCGACCGTGACTCTTTTACGCGACGCGACGAGTTGCGAGTACCCGAGATGTTGAGATCTCGATAACGAGTGAACGGATCAAGTTCTAAGTAGGCTTGATCGATAGCTTGGGGTCCAATTAGGGGGGGGGGGTTTCTCTCATAATATTCCGCTACGTGCCCTACGAGCGGAGATATTGCGACGCAAAGTCCAAATGTGAAAATTTATTTTTAAGATACGTCTCCTCCTCCTCCGTCTCCTCCTAACGCTGCGATCTATTATGACGTCATCAGAGAAACGTCACTTTCACTTTTTCGACGCTGGCGGCGCAGGTATCGCCAGTTTCGATATCGCGCGCGTATTTCAAAATTAGGTCGATAAACTTATCGGTCAGGAGGAAGATTTCTATTTAAGTAAAAATTAGGTATATATATAATAAATATTGAGTCAACGGAAAAGTAGGTTCTCTATGCTTGGCAGAAAGTGCCGCTAGGGAATTTTTAAGTCGATTCTTATGAATCAAGCTTGAATTTGATGTCTATGTATCCCAGATTGCCGATGACAAGGTCTCCAGATAGTGCGCTTTATAGTTTTCGGTGTCCAGGTGTAATAATACGTTGAATTCGATGTCTACGTGTCCCAGGTCGCCGATTACGACGTCCAGATAATGCGTTTCGTAGTTTTCGGTGTCTAAGTGTATTAATACCTTGAATTCGATGTCTACGTGTCCCAGGTTTCCGATGACGACGTCCAAATAATGCGCTCCGTAGTTTTCGGTGTCCAGGTGTAATCGTACGTTGAATTCGATGTCTAGGTGTCCCAGGTTGCCGATGACGAGGTCCACATAGTGCGCTTCGTAGTTTTCGGTGTCCAGGTGTAATAATACGTTGAATGCGATGTCTAAGTGTTTCAGGTTGCCGATGACGATGTCTAGATAGTGAGCCCCGTAGTTTTTGGTGTCTACGTGTATTAATACCTTGAATTCGATGTTTAGGTGTCCCAGGTTGCCGATGACAACGTCCACATAGTGCGCTCCGTAGTTTTCGGTGTCTACGTGTATTAATACCTTGAAATTTATGTCTAGGTGTCCCAGGTTGCTGATGACGAGGTCCAGATAGCGCGCTCCGTAGTTTTCGGTGTCTAGGTGTAATAATACCTCGAATTCAATGTCTACGTGTTCCAGGTTGCCGATGACGAGGTCCACATAGTGTGCTTCATAGTTTTTGGTGTCTAGGTGTACTAATAACTTTAAATCTGAATGGGTGCGTTCAGCCGATACTCCGCTAGCCAAGCAATCGTGAGCAGTCGCTCGTTTTCGCTCGTTTCCTCTCGTGAACGTGCAATGAAGATCAATATACTACAAAATATTACTTCAAAGAACGAGGATTTGATACTTAAAGGGATAACTGATGCCGTAGATATTCATCGGCAAACAATGAGATTGGTATTTGTGTAATATATGTATTTATGTAGATATGTATATGTGAATATAAAACGCGTATAATATTTAACATTTATTTGTGTTTGAAGATTATCCGAACTAATTGTATCTAAATTTGAGGCAATGTTGTTTTGTTTAATAACAATCGGAGTAATTTTTTTAAGTCTCTGTCTCTTTCGAGTAAGTCTTGAATATCGTCCAAAAATAATGATTTATGGATGATTTATTATTTCTTGATTTACAATTTTATGTTAAGAGTATGTAATCTGTTACTAAACTAATGTAATCTGTAATCTACTACTAACGAGACTCCTAGAGATATCATTGCCACCTTTGACTAGAGAGGATACGGCCTTAGAGGCGTTCAGGCATAATCCCACGGATGGTAGCTTCGCACCACCGGCCGCTCGACCGAGTGCATGAACCAAATATCCGAACCTGCGGTTCCTCTCGTACTGAGCAGGATTACTATCGCAATGACTGGTCATCAGTAGGGTAAAACTAACCTGTCTCACGACGGTCTAATTACTACGTATACTGATTAAAAAATTATGCGTATAATTGTTTTGTTTTATTATATCGATTTTTATTTTTGCTCTTTAATCCTTTTGCTACGGAGCGACCGAGATGCGAACGGCTCTTAAGTGGCCAAAGTGTCAAACCACCGATATACGCGAGTCGGCCGAGAGAGCTAAGCACACGTTTAACGCGTTCAATTATTATATGTAATAAAACTCAATAACAAAAACATTTAAAAAATTTGTTAACAGTAACAATTCAAGTTAACATTTCAAATTGCTCGGCCGCAGTGAGCATATGTGGACAATGGACTAGTCACTGCTCGGCCGCAGCGAGCAGTATAATGAACAGTGACTGTAGTTACTCTCCGTACCAAAAGGGTTAAAATTAATTTACTAACATGTACAGCAGAATAAAGGTTAGAACATATACAGGGTGTATCACACCACACGTCCCACCCGAATTTTCCGTAAATGTGAAGTGACATTAGGAAATTGGACAGAAATGTTAAGCCTCAAATCCTATCCGAAGAATTGAATAAAAGTATTTCCGTTTTCCGGAACTAACCGAAAGTATAAGTAGCAACTGAGAGTCAATTTTGAAATCTCAAATGGAAACATATGTATAGGGTTGAACACATGTAAGGTCCAATAAAAGATGTTTCTTTTTTCAGACACGAAACTTTGTATTATTATTTCGACATCATCACCTTTCGATTTTCCAATCGTTTCTCCTCAACGGTTGGAGATACTGTGATTATGTTCAAATAAAAAATAATTCTGTTTTGAAGCTCTATTCAACGATACCCTACACGACATGTTCTCATTTAAGATTTCAAAGTCGACTCCAGTTGCCACTATTTCCGATCAGTTCCGGAAAACGGAAATACCCTCATTCGATTTTTTGGATAAGATTGGCGCTTAACATTTCTCTCCAACTTCCTGTCACCTTGCGTTTACGGGTAGGGCGGATAGTTTGATACACAGTGTATATAGATAAACGGAGTATAACTATATACGATCTTAGATATTTCGTATCTTAGATATTTCAGGTAATGTCGTCCGCAGAAAATGCTAAGGAAATTTTGCTGCCTTTTGTATTTTCAGTTTGCAGTGTTTTTTATTTGTTCGTAGCCAATTATATCGGACAGGATATAATAAATCATAATAATCATATACATGTTACCGCGTAAGATATTTGTTTGTAACTTTACAATTATATATATATATATATATATATATATATATATATATGAAAGTTTATTTTATATCATTCTATATTGAAAGTAAAGATTAACATTGTTTTGCTTTCTCATAGAGGAAGCTTTGTTTTCGTAAATTCGTATCCGCACAAAATTACCTTTTTTAAAAAAAAGGTAAAAAAAGGCGCCAAGTACACGTATAGTAGTGTATATGTTGTTATTTAAAAAAAAAGAAAGTGGTAGTATTATACCTCGAAAAAACCTAAGTAACAAGTGGTAGATCTTTATATCTCGAAAAATCTCGAAAAAATCTAAGCAGTAGTACCTTTATTTCCAAAAAATTATAACCCAAGTGATACACGTCACAAAATTATGTTACCTTATCAAAAAGAAGAGTCGCGCTCAAGTGATCTATTACAATTACAAAAAAGAAATGATATCTTTTTAAATTAGAGCGCCAATTACAGAGAGAACATGTATATTGCCTCAAAAAATAATTGTTGCACTACTTTGAAAAATCTTTACATTGTGTCAATTAGAAAAGAATGTATGATAACAATTTTATAAGATTAAAAAATTTTATATAAATTTAACAAGGGAATACAAGATATTTAAATACAAAGTTTACATGTGTATTTTTTAATGGTCACAAAGAATTACAGAGGTAACAGTACAAAATACAAATATTTTATTAAAATATTTAATCCAACGAGGGAATACAATTTGTATTTAAATATAAAGTTTATATATGTATTTTTAAATAGAATAAATAATTTAATCACAAAGAATTACAAAGGTAACAGTACAAAATAAAAATATTTTATTAAAATACGTAAATTTTTCTTGTCAAAAAACTTGGCGTTGATGTTAGATTTTTACATGTAAATATTTAATAATTTTTTTTTTTAATGTACTTAATTTGCGATGTAAAAATGTATTTAATTTCAACGCTGTAACTAAAACGTGCAAAGTATGTAAAACTAAAGTTACTAATTATTGACCATGTAATAAGCAGAGAATGTATTAAAAATATTCTTATCTAATTCTTTAAATTATGAATTTTTCGCACTTTATTCGCAAAACATAAAAATTAAAAAAACTTTTATTTCTGTCACAGTAGTATTCTACAATGGTTCATGATTTCCGCATTATTCAATAAGTTCCTTTGTGTCATCATGTAGCTCTCAAAATACGAACAGCGTTCGAGCTTGGCGAGCTGATCTCCGAGAGTAAAATAACGTCGTGTCGATTTGCGAGTAGGTCTTGAAAAGTTCGCTCGCCGAGAGCTGCGATTCATTCTCCGTTATAGGTACTCTTTAGGAATATGTCCATTTGCGAGAATCAATCTCGAGAGCTACTCTCGAGAGTTTTACTCGCAGGTGGACACGCACCATTAAAGTTATTATAACATAAACAAAAGTTAAAGTAAGGCTTGTGGTAAACCTCGTAAACTTTGACATGCAAAATAATTAAATTTACTAAAATTAAATGTTTTTATTACACATAATTCAAGCTAAACTAATTAATATTATCTAAGGCGTAAGACGTTACGGCAATGCCTATGCAATAGCCAATACGTGTGCTACCTACTGTTACTACGTTTACGCGAGCGCGTTACTTCTGTAGTAACTTACGATAATTCACTCGTTTACGCGGAGTAAATTATTGTAAGTTACTACAAAATCCCGTTTACGCGAAGGAAAATCCCGTTTACGCGAAGGAATTATCGTAAGTTTAGTATGGGCTGGCTCTAAAGGAGGGTCCACATTATCGAGCCAAACCGCGAACCGAGCCCCGAACCGAATCTCGAGCAGAACTTGCAGACGAACCTCAAATCGAACTCCATCGCGAACCGCGAACATGAGTTAAAATTTTTTGGAGTTAAATCTCGTATTGAAATTTATAATAAAATTTATATAAATTCTTAATACATGTATGCAAAATGCATATTTATATTTACAATCGTATTTTTTAACATTGCAATATATATATTATAAATTTATTGCGTATTTATCACAGGTTTAGAGTATGTTTATGCAATATTAATTCTAAATTTTGTTTTATGGTTTGAAAAGGAATTAAGTTTTGAATACAGAAAAATAATAAAAGCACATATACATATATTCACTCACCTCTTTTCCTGTTTCCATACTTTTTTTATTTTTGCTTTTTCTTTTTGCAGAGATGCCAATATAATGTCGTCATCTTTTTGTCACTATCACATGTCACTATCACATTCGAGTTCTTTACTTATTTCTTCTTATAAAAAAAGTATGAAAACAGGAAAAGACGACTAAATATGTGTATACATATGCGTGCTTTTATTATTTTCTTGTATTCAAAGCTTAATTCCTTTTCAAACCATAAAACTATATATTTAGAGGGGTTACAACTATATTTAATATTGCATAAACACATACTCTAAATCTATGATAAATACGCAATAAATTTATAATATATATTGCAACGTTAAAAATACGATTGTAAATATAAATATGCATTTTTTTAATTGTTATAATGTTCGGGATTTTTAGCGTCCCGTATATAATAATCTTTTCTGCTCATAATCACTAATTAATTTTAAACATTTTTTATCAGACCATTCCATTTTGTCTATCAGTAGACGTGTAGACTGCACATACGTGGATAGAATCAAATACAGCGACTGGGCAATTACTCACGTTTTCTTTCATCGTTCATTTTTTGTTTTTTGTCATTATTTGTCTAGCTCGAAGCTTAACTACCAGTCTACCACCCGACAAAGCGTGTAATCTGATCATAAATAGCATCTTTTGATGTTTCGTCGAAATACCGACTTTTGGTGGGACACTGCGAGCCAAACCGCGTATCATCAAAATCCTTGTAAATTCGTGGGGTGAGTACGCGATGGTTCGCACTGATGTTCGATTCGAGGTTCGCGAGCCTCGCGCGAGCCCGTTGGCTCGACAATGTGGACGCATGATCGGCTCGCGACGAAGTTCGGCTCGCGGTTCGGCTCGATAATGTGGACGCATGATCGGTTCGCGGCGAAGTTCGGCTCGCGGTTCTGCTCGATAATGTGGACCCTGCTTTATACACTGCAACGAAAAAGTATTAAGCATTAAGCGTTTACAATAAAATAAACAATTTTTGTTGAAATAAAAATAAAAAAAAAAAAAAAAAAAGGAAACAAGAAAACTCAATCGGCAAGTAAACAAAAAACAAGCGAATCAATTTTTTTCCGTCAATTGCATTTCAATGCTCAATAAAGAAATGATCTGTATCGACTGTTTGCATATCAGACTCAATCGGCTTCTATTACTTGTAGTTGGTCTATGTCCTTATCAACAATCTAAATTTGTTCGACTTTCAATTAATTTTACTTTTTGGCATTTTGGCAACTTTCATTATATTTCAGGTACATTTTTGTAATTTTTAATTAATAAAATATTAAGTTTCAATATGTAGCAATATTTTACATTACAAACAGATATTGACAGATAAACAGACCAAAATTTCAAATTTTATATTATTGCGCGATCGTTCTGTT
>NW_027509537.1:0-11968 GCF_048541705.1 Temnothorax americanus | reverse complement strand
GCCGGATTCGCAAAATTTTACAGCCTCGAAGGGTCACCCCTCGAAAATTTCATAAGCCCCAAGAAGTATTTTTTTTCAAAAATGGGCCCAGTTCTCGCCGGAGTTCTGCAAATTTCATAAGCCCCAAAAAAGTATTTTTTTTTTCAAAAACCGGCAGTTCTCGCGAGTTCGCAAAATTTCAATAAAAAGTCCCAAAAAGTTTTTTTTTTTCAAAACGGGAGTTCTCCCGGATTTTGAAAGTTACAGCCCCCAAGGGTACCCTCGAAAATTCATAACCCCAAAAAAGTTTTTTTTTAAAAAAATGGCATTTTGGGGTTTGCAAAATTTTCATAATCCCAAAATTTTTTTTTTTTTTTTTTAAAAAATCGGGAGTTTGGGGGAAAAAAGTTCGAAACTTTTCTTTCAAAACCAAAAGATTTTTTTTTTCAAAAATCGGCAGTTTTCCGGATTTTCTGCGAAATTTCATAAGTCCACCAACAAGTATTTTTTTTCGAAATGGCAGTCTCGGCGGAGTTCTGCAAAGTTACAAGCCCTCCAAGGGTCACACCTCAAAAATTTATAAAGTCCCAAAAAAGTATTTTTTTTTGTTTTTTTGTTTTTTTTAAATGGCAGTTCTCGCCGGAGTTCTGCAAAAAAATTTCATAAATCCCAAAAAGCATTTTTTTTCAACAAAATTCGGGCATTCTCGCCGGAATTCTGCAAAATTTCATAAGTCCCAAAAAGTATTTTTTTTTTCAAATCGGCCAGTTCTCGCCGGAGTTGCCAAAATTCATAAGTCCCAAAAAGTTTTTTTTTTTTTCAAAAAATGGCCAGGGTTTTTTTTTTTTGGGGGGGGTTCTTGCCGGAGTTCTGCAAAAGTTACAGCCTCCAAGGGTCACACTCGAAAAATTTCATCAATCCACAAAAGATTTTTTTATTTATTAAAAAATCGGCAGTTCTCCCCGCCGAAAGCACTAGTCTGCCCAAATTTAATAAGTTTCCCAAAAAGTTCGATTTTTTTCTTTTTTTTTTTTTCTTACCCCCCCACCTGAAACAACCCAGACAAGCCAAAGTTACCCCCAACTCCGCCCCCGAGTTCCTCGGCACAAGTTACACCGCCCCACGGCCCCAAACGCCCCCAGAACCTACGTCAACCACTCAAAATTTCATAAGTCCCAAAAAAGTATTTTTTTTTTGTTTTTTTTTTTTAAATCGGCAGTTCTCGCCGGAGTTCTGCAAAAATTTCATAAATCCCAAAAAGTATTTTTTTTTCAAAAATCGGCAGTTCTCGCCGAATTTTCTGCAAATTTCATAAGTCCCAAAAAGTATTTTTTTTTTTTCAAAAATCGGCAGTTCTTGCCAGAGTTCTGCCAAAGTTACAGCCCTCCAAAGGGTCACAACTCGAAAATTTCATAAGTCCCAAAAAGTATTTTTTTTTTTCAAAAATCGGCAGTTCTCGCCGGAGTTCGCAAAATTACAGCCCTCACAACGGGTCACCCTCGCACATTCATCACTCCCCCCGTCTTTTTTTTTTTTTTTTTTTTTTTCATCTCGGCCGTTTCGCCGGAGGTCTGCCCCATTTCATCCGTCCCCACCGTTTTTTTTTTTTTTTTTTTTCACCCTCGGCCGTTTCGCCGGGCGTTCCCTGGCAACCCCCAAACCACCACTCCACCCAGACCACCCCTCCCGGGTCCTGCCCAACTTTCTCCCGTCCCGCAAGCTCTTTTTTTCAGTTCGATCTCCCCTCACGAGCACGTTTTCGGGCGTTTGCCCCCTTCTCCGTCCACACACCCGGATTTGTGCTCGTTTGGACCCTTTTTTTTGCTTCTTTGCTTTATCTTTGGATCTTAGACAACCCTACCCCGCTCACCATCCCACGCCCCTACATTCTCGCCAGGCGGAAGTTTTACCAACAGGAGGATGTCACCGTTTTGCCTTAGTTTTCTGACGGCACTGCATTCCGACTTTCCGACTTATCGGCAGGCTCCTTATCACCCCCCCTCTCGCACTTCACCCTCTCTCAGTCCCACGAAGTAAGCCCCTCTCCCTTCCTGAATTGTGTATTTACAGTCTACATCTCATCATACCCCATTCCCTTTGCGCGCCCACTTGCATTTAGTTTTTTGTACATGGCTCGTTCAGTCTCTAGGATGTGTCCGCCCAATAGTGATACACCACCACAATAGCAACTGAGTTAACACAAAACCCAAAACACAATGTATGTACAAACCGCACGCCAGCATTTTCCCGACACTTTTCAAAACACCCAATGACCAACAACCCCCAGCGCACGAGCAAGGTTTAGACATCATAGGTTTAACAGAGTCACACTCGCTCACCCCCGAGTCCCAACACAGTTCTTCAGAGACCACCGAGTCGATCATCCATTAACCCAAACCACACCCCCCTGGTGCAGTTCGTGTCAAACACCCCCAAGTCTAAACTCTCCATTTATACCCCCGAACTAAAGGAATTGTAACCGCATCTACATGTTCGTATACCATTCATCTGGGCGAACCAATTTTCACAAGAGAGATTCGTCAGCTAGATCTACTGTCATTGGAGAAAACAAATAATGAGTTCTGCAAAAACGTCCCTTCCCAAAAGCCACACCCCATAGCTAATATCCGACTCGCAACCCCCACAAAGCGGTCACACACCCTCATCCAAACCCAGAGAAGAGGCCCCTAAGCTTCCACCCCCCCCCAAAAAATATTTTTTTTTGTTTTTTGCCCAGAACCGTCCCATACCAATCGGCAGTTAGTTTCTCGCCGTAGTTCTGCAAAATTTCATAAGTCCCAAAAAGTTTTTTTTTTCAAAAATCGGCAGTTCTCGCCGAAATTCTGCAAAATTTCCTAAGTCCCAAAAAATTTTTTTTTTTTTTTTTCAAAAATCGGCAGTTCTCGCCGGAGTTCTGCAAAATTTCATAAGTCCCAAAAAGTATTTTTTTTTTTCAAAAATCGGCAGTTCTCGCCGGAGTTCTGCAAAAGTTACAGCCCTCCAAAGGGTCACACCTCGAAAATTTCATAAATCCCAAAAAGTATTTTTTTTTTTTTTCAAAAATCGGCAGTTCTCGCCGGAGTTCTGCAAAATTTCATAAGTCCCAAAAAGTATTTTTTTTTTTTTTTTAAATCGGCAGTTCTCGCCGGAGTTCTGCAAAAGTTACAGCCCTCCAAAGGGTCACACCTCAAAAATTTCATAAGTCCCAAAAAGTTTTTTTTTTTTTTTTTTTTTTTTAAAATCGGCAGTTCTCGCCGGAGTTCTGCAAAATTTCATAAGTCCCAAAAAGTTTTTTTTTTTTTAAAAATCGGCAGTTTTCGCCGGACGTTTGAAAATTTTCATAAGTCCCAAAAAGTATTTTTTTTTTTTCAAAAATTGGCAGTTCTCGCCGGAGTTCTGCAAAAGTTACAGCCCTCCAAAGGGTCACACCTCGAAAATTTCATAAATCCCAAAAAGTATTTTTTTTTTCAAAAATCGGCAGTTCTCTCCGGAGTTCTGCAAAAGTTACAGCCCTCCAAAGGGTCACACCTCAAAAATTTCATAAATCCCAAAAAGTATTTTTTTTTAGAAATCGGCAGTTCTCGCCGGAGTTCTGCAAAATTTCATAAATCCCAAAAATTTTTTTTTTTTTTTTTTTTTTTTTTAATCTGCAGTTCTTGCCGGAGTTCTGCAAAAGTTACAGCCCTCCAAAGGGTCACACCTCGAAAATTTCATAAGTCCCAAAAAGTTTTTTTTTTTTTTTTTTTTCAAAAATCGGCAGTTCTTGCCGGAGTTCTGCAAAATTTCATAAATCCCAAAAAGTATTTTTTTTTTCAAAAATTGGCAGTTCTGGCCGGAGTTCTGCAAAATTTCATAAGTCCCAAAAAGTATTTTTTTCTTTTCAAAAATCGGCAGTTCTTGCCGGAGTTTTGCAAAAGTTACAGCCCTCAAAAGGGTCACACCTCGAAAATTTCATAAGTCCCAAAAAGTTTTTTTTTTTTTCAAAAATCGGCAGTTCTTGCCGGAGTTCTGCAAAAATTACAGCCCTCCAAAGGGTCACACCTCGAAAATTTCATAAATCCCAAAAAGTATTTTTTTTTTTTTTTTTTTAAATCGGCAGTTCCACGCCGGAATTCTGCAAAATTTCATAAGTCCCAAAAAGTTTTTTTTTTTTTTTTTTTTTTTTTCAAAAATCGGCAGTTCTCCTCGCGGAGTTTCTGCAAAAGTTACAGCCCTCCAAAGGGTCCCCACCTCAAAAATTTCATAAGTCCCCAAAAAGTATTTTTTTTTTGTTTTTTTGTTTTTAAATCGGCAGTTCTCGCCGGAGTTCTGCAAAATTTCATAAATCCCCAAAAAGCATTTTTTTTTCCAATTTTGGCAGTTCTCGCCGGAATTCTGCAAAATTTCATAAGTCCCAAAAAGTTTTTTTTTTTTTTTTTTTCAAAAATCGGCAGTTCTTGCCGGAGTTCTGCAAAAGTTACAGCCCTCCAAAGGGTCACACCTCGAAAATTTCATAAGTCCCAAAAAGTATTTTTTTTTTCAAAAATCGGCAGTTCTCGCCGGAGTTCTGCAAAAGTTACAGCCCTCCAAAAGGTCACACCTCGAAAATTTCATAAGTCCCAAAAAGTATTTTTTTTTTCTTTTTTTTCAAAAATCGGCAGTTTTCGCCGGAATTCTGCAAAATTTCATAAGTCCCAAAAAGTATTTTTTTTTCAAAAATCGGCAGTTCTCGCCGGAGTTCTGCAAAATTTCATAAGTCCCAAAAAGTATTTTTTTTTCAAAAATCGGCAGTTCTCGCCGGAGTTCTGCAAAAGTTACAGCCCTCCAAAAGGTCACACCTCGAAAATTTCATAAGTCCCAAAAAGTATTTTTTTTTTTCAAAAATCGGCAGTTTTCGCCGGAGTTCTGCAAAATTTCATAAGTCCCAAAAAGTATTTTTTTTTTTTCAAAAATCGGCAGTTCTCGCCGGAGTTCTGCAAATGTTACAGCCCTCCAAAGGGTCACACCTCGAAAATTTCATAAGTCCCAAGAAGTATTTTTTTTTCAAAAATCGGCAGTTTTCGCCGGAAATTCTGCAAAATTTCATAAGTCCCAAAAAGTATCTTTTTTTTCAAAAATCGGCAGTTCTCTCCGGAGTTCTGCAAAATTTCATAATCCCCAAAAAGTATTTTTTTTTTCGAAAATCGGGAAGTTCTCGCCGGAGTTCTGCAAAAGTTACAGCCCTCCAAAGGGTCACACCTCGAAAATTTCATAAGTCCCAAAAAGTATTTTTTTTTTTCAAAAATCGGCAGTTCTCGCCGGAGTTCTGCAAAATTTCATAAGTCCCAAAAAGTATTTTTTTTTCAAAAATCGGCAGTTCTCGCCGGAGTTCTGCAAAAGTTACAGCCCTCCAAAGGGTCACACCTCGAAAATTTCATAAGTCCCAAAAAGTATTTTTTTTTTTGGAAATCGGCAGTTCTTGCCGGAGTTCTGCAAAAGTTACAGCCCTCCAAAGGGTCACACCTCGAAAATTTCATAAGTCCCAAAAAGTATTTTTTTTTTTCAAAAATCGGCAGTTTTTGCCGGAGTTCTGCAAAAGTTACAGCCCTCCAAAGGGTCACACCTCGAAAATTTCATAAGTCCCAAAAAGTATTTTTTTTTTTTTTTCAAAAATCGGCAGTTCTCGCCGGAGTTCTGCAAAATTTCATAAGTCCCAAAAAGTTTTTTTTTTTTTTTTTTTTTTTTTCAAAAATCGGCAGTTCTCGCCGGAGTTCTGCAAAAGTTACAGCCCTCCAAAGGGTCACACCTCGAAAATTTCATAAGTCCCAAAAAGTATTTTTTTTTTTTTTTTTTTTAATCGGCAGTTCTCGCCGGAGTTCTGCAAAATTTCATAAATCCCAAAAAGTGTTTTTTTTTTAAAAATCGGCAGTTCTCGCCGGAATTCTGCAAAATTTCATAAGTCCCAAAAAGTATTTTTTTTTTTTCAAAAATCGGCAGTTCTCGCCGGAGTTCTGCAAAATTTCATAAGTCCCAAAAAGTTTTTTTTTTTTTTCAAAAATCGGCAGTTCTCGCCGGAGTTCTGCAAAAGTTACAGCCCTCCAAAGGGTCACACCTCAAAAATTTCATAAGTTGAAAAAAGTATTTTTTTTCAAAAATCGGCAGTTCTCGCCGGAGTTCTGCAAAATTTCATAAGTCCCAAAAAGTTTTTTTTTTTTTTCAAAAATCGGCAGTTCTCGCCGGAGTTCTGCAAAAGTTACAGCCCTCCAAAAGGTCACACCTCGAAAATTTCATAAGTCCCAAAAAGTATTTTTTTTTTTTTTTAAATCGGCAGTTCTCGCCGGAGTTCTGCAAAATTTCATAAGTCCCAAAAAGTATTTTTTTTTTTTTTTTTTTTAATCGGCAGTTCTCGCCGGAGTTCTGCAAAATTTCATAAGTCCCAAAAAGTATTTTTTTTTTCAAAAATCGGCAGTTCTCGCCGGAGTTCTGCAAAATTTCATAAGTCCCAAAAAGTATTTTTTTTTTTTCAAAAATCGGCAGTTCTCGCCGGAGTTCTGCAAAAGTTACAGCCCTCCAAAGGGTCACACCTCGAAAATTTCATAAGTCCCAAAAAGTATTTTTTTTTTTTTTTTTTTAAATCGGTTGTTCTCGCCGGAGTTCTGCAAAAGTTACAGCCCTCCAAAGGGTCACACCTCGAAAATTTCATAAGTCCCAAAAAGTATTTTTTTTTTTTTTTTAAATCGGCAGTTCTCGCTGGAGTTCTGCAAAATTTCATAAGTCCCAAAAAATATTTTTTTTTTTTTTTCAAAAATCGGCAGTTCTCGCCGGAGTTCTGCAAAAGTTACAGCCCTCCAAAGGGTCACACCTCGAAAATTTCATAAGTCCCAAAAAGTATTTTTTTTTTTCAAAAATCGGCAGTTCTCGCCGGAGTTCTGCAAAATTTCATAAGTCCCAAAAAGTATTTTTTTTTTTCAAAAATCGGCAGTTCTCGCCGGAGTTCTGCAAAAGTTACAGCCCTCCAAAAGGTCACACCTCGAAAATTTCATAAGTCCCAAAAAGTATTTTTTTTTCAAAAATCGGCAGTTCTCGCCGGAGTTCTGCAAAATTTCATAAGTCCCAAAAAGTATTTTTTTTTTTTTTTCAAAAATCGGCAGTTTTCGCCGGAGTTCTGCAAAATTTCATAAGTCCCAAAAAGTATTTTTTTTTTTCAAAAATCGGCAGTTCTCGCCGGAGTTCTGCAAAAGTTACAGCCCTCCAAAGGGTCACACCTCAAAAGTTTCATAAGTCTTAAAAAGTTTTTTTTTTTTTTTTCAAAAATCGGCAGTTTTCGCCGGAGTTCTGCAAAATTTCATAAGTCCCAAAAAGTATTTTTTTTTTCAAAAATCGGCAGTTCTCGCCGGAGTTCTGCAAAAGTTACAGCCCTCCAAAGGGTCACACCTCGAAAATTTCATAAGTCCCAAAAAGTATTTTTTTTTTTCAAAAATCGGCAGTTCTTGCCGGAGTTTTGCAAAAGTTACAGCCCTCCAAAGGGTCACACCTCGAAAATTTTATAAATCCCAAAAAGTTTTTTTTTTTTTTCAAAAATCGGCAGTTCTTGCCGGAGTTCTGCAAAATTTCATAAGTCCCAAAAAGTTTTTTTTTTTTTTTTTTTCAAAAATCGGCAGTTCTCGCCGGAGTTCTGCAAAAGTTACAGCCCTCCAAAGGGTCACACCTCGAAAATTTCATAAGTCCCAAAAAGTATTTTTTTTTTTTTTTAAATCGGCAGTTCTCGCCGGAGTTCTGCAAAATTTCATAAGTCCCAAAAAGTATTTTTTTTTTTCAAAAATCGGCAGTTCTCGCCGGAGTTCTGCAAAATTTCATAAGTCCCAAAAAGTATTTTTTTTTTCAAAAATCGGCAGTTCTCGCCGGAGTTCTGCAAAATTTCATAAGTCCCAAAAAGTATTTTTTTTTTCAAAAATCGGCAGTTTTTGCCGGAGTTCTGCAAAAGTTACAGCCCTCCAAAGGGTCACACCTCAAAAATTTCATAAGTCCCAAAAAGTTTTTTTTTTTTTTTCAAAAATCGGCAGTTCTCGCCGGAGTTCTGCAAAATTTCATAAGTCCCAAAAAGTATTTTTTTTTCAAAAATCGGCAGTTCTCGCCGGAGTTCTGCAAAAGTTACAGCCCTCCAAAAGGTCACACCTCGAAAATTTCATAAGTCCCAAAAAATTTTTTTTTTTTTTTTCAAAATTGGCAGTTCTCGCCGGAGTTCTGCAAAATTTCATAAGTCCCAAAAAGTTTTTTTTTTTTTTTTTTTTTTAATTGGCAGTTCTCGCCGGAGTTCTGCAAAAGTTACAGCCCTCCAAAGGGTCACACCTCGAAAATTTCATAAGTCCCAAAAAGTATTTTTTTTTTTTTTTAAATCGGCAGTTCTCGCCGGAGTTCTGCAAAATTTCATAAGTCCCAAAAAGTATTTTTTTTTCAAAAATCGGCAGTTCTCGCTGTAGTTCTGCAAAATTTCATAAGTCCCAAAAAGTTTTTTTTTTTTCAAAAATCGGCAGTTCTCGCCGGAGTTCTGCAAAAGTTACAGCCCTCCAAAAAGTCACACCTCGAAAAGTTCATAAGTCCCAAAAAGTATTTTTTTTTTTTTTTTTAAATCGGCAGTTTTCGCCGGAGTTCTGCAAAAGTTACAGCCCTCCAAAGGGTCACACCTCGAAAATTTCATAAGTCCCAAAAAGTATTTTTTTTTTTTTTTAAATCGGCAGTTCTCGCCGGAGTTCTGCAAAATTTCATAAGTCCCAAAAAGTATTTTTTTTTTTTCAAAAATCGGCAGTTCTCGCCGGAGTTCTGCAAAATTTCATAAGTCCCAAAAAGTATTTTTTTTTTTCAAAAATCGGCAGTTTTTGCCGGAGTTCTGCAAAAGTTACAGCCCTCCAAAGGGTCACACCTCAAAAATTTCATAAGTCCCAAAAAGTATTTTTTTTTTTTTTCAAAAATCGGCAGTTCTCGCCGGAGTTCTGCAAAATTTCATAAGTCCCAAAAAGTTTTTTTTTTTTCAAAAATCGGCAGTTCTCGCCGGAGTTCTGCAAAAGTTACAGCCCTCCAAAAGGTCACAACTCGAAAATTTCATAAGTCCCAAAAAGTATTTTTTTTATTTTCAAAAATTGGCAGTTCTCGCCGAAATTGTGCAAAATTTCATAAGTCCCAAAAAGTATTTTTTTTTGTTTTTTTTTTTTAAATCGACAGTTCTCGCCAGAGTTCTGCCAAATTTCATAAGTCCCAAAAAGTATTTTTTTTTTCAAAAATCGGCAGTTCTCGCCGGAGTTCTGCAAAATTTCATAAGTCCCAAAAAGTATTTTTTTTTTTCAAAAATCGGCAGTTCTCGCCGGAGTTCTGCAAAATTTCATAAGTCCCAAAAAGTTTTTTTTTTTTTCAAAAATCGGCAGTTCTCGCCGGAGTTCTGCAAAAGTTACAGCCCTCCAAAAGGTCACACCTCGAAAATTTCATAAGTCCCAAAAAGTATTTTTTTTTTTTTTTAAATCGGCAGTTCTCGCCGGAGTTCTGCAAAATTTCATAAGTCCCAAAAAGTATTTTTTTTTCAAATATCGGCAGTTCTCGCCGCCGGAGTTCTGCAAAATTTCATAAGTCCCAAAAAGTATTTTTTTTTTTTTTTCAAAAATCGGCAGTTCTTGCCGGAGTTCTGCAAAAGTTACAGCCCTCCAAAGGGTCACACCTCGAAAATTTCATAAGTCCCAAAAAGTATTTTTTTTTTCAAAAATCGGCAGTTCTCGCCGGAGTTCTGCAAAAGTTACAGCCCTCCAAAAGGTCACACCTCGAAAATTTCATAAGTCCCAAAAAGTATTTTTTTTTCTTTTTTTTCAAAAATCGGCAGTTCTCGCCGGAGTTCTGCAAAATTTCATAAGTCCCAAAAAGTATTTTTTTTTCAAAAATCGGCAGTTCTCGCCGGAGTTCTGCAAAATTTCATAAGTCCCAAAAAGTATTTTTTTTTTCAAAAATCGGCAGTTCTCGCCGGAGTTCTGCAAAAGTTACAGCCCTCCAAAGGGTCACACCTCGAAAATTTCATAAGTCCCAAAAAGTATTTTTTTTTCAAAAATCGGCAGTTTTCGCCGGAGTTCTGCAAAATTCCCTAAGTCCCAAAAAGTATTTTTTTTTTTTTAAATCGGCAGTTCTCGCCGGAGTTCTGCAAAAGTTACAGCCCTCCAAAGGGTCACACCTCGAAAATTTCATAAGTCCCAAAAAGTATTTTTTTTTCAAAAATCGGCAGTTCTCGCCGGAGTTCTGCAAAATTTCATAAGTCCCAAAAAGTATTTTTTTTTTCAAAAATCGGCAGTTCTCGCCGGAGTTCTGCAAAATTTCATAAGTCCCAAAAAGTATTTTTTTTTTCAAAAATCGGCAGTTCTCGCCGGAGTTCTGCAAAAGTTACAGCCCTCCAAAGGGTCACACCTCGAAAATTTCATAAGTCCCAAAAAGTATTTTTTTTTTTCAAAAATCGGCAGTTCTCGCCGGAGTTCTGCAAAATTTCATAAGTCCCAAAAAGTATTTTTTTTTTCAAAAATCGGCAGTTCTCGCCGGAGTTCTGCAAAAGTTACAGCCCTCCAAAGGGTCACACCTCAAAAATTTCATAAGTCCCAAAAAGTATTTTTTTTTTTTTTCAAAAATCGGCAGTTCTCGCCGGAGTTCTGCAAAATTTCATAAGTCCCAAAAAGTTTTTTTTTTTTTTTCAAAAATCGGCAGTTCTCGCCGGAGTTCTGCAAAAGTTACAGCCCTCCAAAAGGTCACACCTCGAAAATTTCATAAGTCCCAAAAAGTATTTTTTTTTTTTTTTTCAAAAATCGGCAGTTCTCGCCGGAGTTCTGCAAAATTTCATAAGTCCCAAAAAGTATTTTTTTTTTTTTTTTTTTTTTTTTAAATCGGCAGTTTTCGCCGGAGTTCTGCAAAAGTTACAGCCCTCCAAAGGGTCACACCTCGAAAATTTTATAAGTCCCAAAAAGTATTTTTTTTTTTTTTTTAAATCGGCAGTTCTCGCCGGAGTTCTGCAAAATTTCATAAGTCCCAAAAAGTATTTTTTTTTCAAAAATCGGCAGTTCTCGCCGGAGTTCTGCAAAATTTCATAAGTCCCAAAAAGTATTTTTTTTTTTTCAAAAATCGGCAGTTCTTGCCGGAGTTCTGCAAAAGTTACAGCCCTCCAAAGGGTCACACCTCGAAAATTTCATAAGTCCCAAAAAGTATTTTTTTTTTTCAAAAATCGGCAGTTCTCGCCGGAGTTCTGCAAAAGTTACAGCCCTCCAAAGGGTCACACCTCGAAAATTTCATAAATCCCAAAAAGTATTTTTTTTTTTTTTTTTAATCGGCAGTTCTCGCCGGAGTTCTGCAAAATTTCATAAGTCCCAAAAAGTTTTTTTTTTTTTTTTTTTTAAAAATCGGCAGTTCTCGCCGGAGTTCTGCAAAAGTTACAGCCCTCCAAAGGGTCACACCTCGAAAATTTCATAAGTCCCAAAAAGTATTTTTTTTTTTTTTTTTTTTTTTTAAATCGGCAGTTCTCGCCGGAGTTCTGCAAAATTTCATAAGTCCCAAAAAGTATTTTTTTTTCAAAAATCGGCAGTTTTCGCCGGAATTCTGCAAAATTTCATAAGTCCCAAAAAGTATTTTTTTTTTTTTCAAAAATCGGCAGTTCTCGCCGGAGTTCTGCAAAAGTTACAGCCCTCCAAAGGGTCACACCTCGAAAATTTCATAAGTCCCAAAAAGTATTTTTTTTTTCAAAAATCGGCAGTTTTTGCCGGAGTTCTGCAAAAGTTACAGCCCTCCAAAGGGCACACCTCGAAAATTTCATAAGTCCCAAAAAGTTTTTTTTTTTTTTTTTTTTTTTTAATCGGCAGTTTTCGCCGGAGTTCTGCAAAATTTCATAAGTCCCAAAAAATTTTTTTTTTTTTTTTTTTTTTCAAAAATCGGCAGTTCTCGCCGGAGTTCTGCAAAAGTTACAGCCCTCCAAAGGGTCACACCTCGAAAATTTCATAAGTCCCAAAAAGTANNNTTTTTT